>NW_010270008.1:0-17365 GCF_000690775.1 Eurypyga helias
CCACTCCTCCCACTTTGGTATCATCGGTGAACTTGCTGAGGGTGCACTCTACCCCCTCATCCAGGTCGTTGATGAATATGCTGAACAAGCTGGGCTCAGTACTGATCCTTGGGGAACACTGTTAGTCACAGGCCTCCAACAGGAATATGTGCCCCTGATCACAATCCTCTGAGCTCGGCCATTGGGCCAGTTCTCAATCCACCTCGCTGTTGACTCATCTAACGCACTCTTCCTAAGCTTACCTATGAGGATGTTACAGGAGACAGTGTCAAAAGCTTTGCTGAAGTCGCAGTAGACAGCATCCACTCCTCCTCCACCCAGCTTGTAATGCCATCATAGAAGGCTATCAGATTGGTCAGGCATGATTTCCCGTTGGGGAACCCGTGTTCCCCAAAGCATGACATTAGCTTTCCTCAGGCACTTCTGTTCTCCATGACCTTTCAAAGATGATGGAGAGTGGCTTTGCAATAGCATCTGCAATCTACCTCAGCGCTCATGAGTGCATCCCATCACTGCCAAGGGAACTCATTGAGAAAGTAAAGGGTAAGACAATTTTAAAATTCTTTTAGATTTTCTTTTTAGGTATTTAATGACATCAGTATATATAATGTGCTTACACTGGCAATGTACTTTATGTGATGGAAAAGTTGGATTCACATCCAAACTACTGTAATATATATCAATGTCTGCCTTAGAATATGGTAGATGCAAAAGCACTTCTTCAGTTCAAAGATGTGGGAATTTTGTTCATTATGTTAATTTATTACTTGTCTTAGTTTGAATTCATTCATTGAAGAAGTTTGATGCTTGTATTGATTACTGTGTGACTTTAAGGGGTTATTTTTTCTGCTGGAACACTGTCTGCACTCTCTTTGAACACTGGTCTGTGACACAGGTCTCAGCTGAGTGAACAGCTTCTGATTCATATAATGCATGAATAAGGCATTGTGATGAATATGCCATGAAAAGTTATCAAAACATCAAAACTGTGTTTGTTCTTAAACTTGGTGACAGAGCCGTAGATCTAAAAGGGTTGATACTGATTACCTGGTTACTCTCATTTTTCTTTGTAAAAGATTAGGGTTTTTTCCGAAGACATTTTTTAAAGGAGAGCTGAGGGGATCTTGAGGATTTGGGAAAGTCATGAAGAAGTGAAGTGCTGGGCTGCCGGGGAAGACTCAAACCATATTTCAAAAAAAAGGAGAAGTTCAAGAATGGTTAAGAAATTGAGACAGAGATGGTATTACAAGTATTTTTACTCTTTTCATCCCTGTGCAGTCTAGGTTGAGTATTACAATCTTTTGCAAAGTCTCCTCTTTTATGTTAACATCTGTGTTTCTCTGAAGAGCCAGGTTGAAAACCGGTGCCTAGAAATCTGGAATCTCAGGAGTAAGGCTTATCTCACTGGCAAAAGATGTTATGAAATGTCGTCCATTCGCAGTACCCCTCCTTTCTCTTCAAAACTGTCTGTTTCATAGATGTTATCTTTGTCAGGCTTTCAAACAGTCAGTGAGCTGTTTGGAAAAATGTGCCACTCTGCAGGGCTGCCAGCACCTATTAGGACCATGGGAGCACTTAAAAGGTGTTTCACTATTTAGGGTCTTGTCGGTATAATGGACTGCAGAGGGTTTTGGTTGGTTTGCTGTTGTTTTTATGTATATATAAAATTACCATCATATATAATAATACATAACATATAACATATAACATATATAATATATAATATGCCATGTAATATATACAGATTATATGTTATATATTGCAGAATTACATATATTTATATATAATTTGCATCTGGATAATCTAACTGAAATCTCAGAATTCCTCATGAATGGTTGTGGAAGCATGGCATTGTGGGAATAGGCATATCTTTTCACACATGAATGGCTAGGTAGCCTTTAACTGCAGTGGTAAAATACAGCAGTGCAAATGTATGGTATGAGATGTGCATTGGAAAAGCATTAGGCTGTCATGGGTTCTTATTCCCATAACTTGATGAATGTACTGTGAAATCAAGGAGTGTGACCGGTGCGCTTACTTTTTAGCCTGAACAGAAGATTTGGAGGGCTGTATCTCTGATACCTATTTTATGAAAAATTTCTCCCCTTCTTTGTAAAACAAATAAACACAAACATATTACATGCCTTTGTGCATCCTTTTTATTAAGGCTAACGTTATAATAGTAGCTTAGAAAAAATAACTTCACAAAAATAAGTTAAGTGGTATATAGTTTTAAATAGGAGCTACGTGTATACTACCTCCTTTAATTTTTATAAAAAAAAGATAATTTATCCTGACATGATAGTAGATCTTCAAAGTATTTGATGGAAACTGACTTTGCTAACGTGTTGCTCTTCTCTTGAAAGAGTAGTTTTCAATTCTCTGAAGTATCTCTCTGGATTGTACGTGGATCTCTTGCCAAGTGCAGTGATCATTTGACTGTGAAGAAAATATAATTAAGAAATGTTTATTAGCTGTTTTGTAAAAAGTTACATCCAATATTATGGCAATCAAAATGTAAATTGATAACAATCATGTAATTATTCAACAGAAATTTAAGAAAAAATTAATAATTTTAGGAAGTTTAGTTAGTTTCAATTTTTTTTTGGTATATAAAATGATCATTGCTTTTCCAGGTGAAACAGATATCAGATGCATGGCTCTTCCTGACCCATGTGATGAAAAGTGTTACTAAATCAACACAGAGTGCTAGGGGTTTTGATGCAGAGTTAAATGTTTTTAAAGCCTGTGATGACCTTGAAATAGATTTGGGCCAAAAGATTTTGTGTGAATGAAAATCCGTAGTGCCTGGTAGTGTGGTACAATCCCACAGGTTCCTACAGCTTTGATCAGCAGCGGGACTGCTGATATAAGCTCTTCTGTATCTTTAAAATATCTTACAGTGAGCTGGAAGTGAAGAAACATCTTACTTACCTTGGCCACAAATTTATCCATTTTTTTGAAGCAGTCTTTCACTGTAGATTCATGGATAATGTTAAGTCTGGGCTTCAGCTGTTATTTTAATTGAAAAGAACAGAAACTGTTAGACTGAACACGGAGACATAAATAGCAGTTCAACATGACTCAGTAAAACAGTACCCTCGGACGGCTGTGGTTGTGACTGAGGCCTACAATGCCTGTGTCATATGCAAGCCTGACGAATGTGTTAATGCTGAAGGAAGTGTAGCATATGCTTGCCATGTCTACAAAGATAGCAGGAAATTAATATATCAGTGTTCAAAGCAAGGTGGGAGGTCTATGGCTTTTTTTTTATTCTGTGACAATGCCAGTTTGGTTTATGTATATTGTCTTTGAAGGAACCTGATTTCAGAATAACTGGTGGACGTTTGACATACAGTGTTATGGATGCACCAATGTGATTATGTTCATTCATTTAAAAAATAGTGCTTAAGTAAGCACTAGTTACTATTTTTTGTTGCACACAGCTCCTGGGGTCTGGCCTGACTAGAAGCAGCAGTGTGGTTTTGGAACTCAGTGTTTATATGCTACTGCTCAGGCACATGTCTAGTTGTGGAAAACTCTCTTTCCTGCAGAAAAGTGCAGGGGGTTCCCTTCACGGCGACACAGAAGGATGTATTAGGGTGTCCCTTTCTATGCCTAGGTTTGTTCTCCTGCAGGTTTCTTAGGAAATCTGGTGCCTGGCATAGGAATTAGTTACAAGCAAGCTATAGTGAATCTGAGACTCTGTAATTAGTTCTTAAACTGACACTAACTGAATGAACTCTTTGCTCATTTGTTTAAGTAGTTTACGCAGCTGAAATAGGCTGAATGTAGATTAAATATTTTCCTGAAGTGTTTTACATACAATTTGCATGTAATTCTTTATGCTAGCTTGACTTGACAGAAGTCATGAGTAGTTGAAGAAAAGCACATAAAATTGATACTTAGTGAGAGCAGTAAGTACTTCTGTGCAGAACTATTGCAGTCTTTAAGGAGAAGCAAATTAAATACTGGCTTAGCCACAGTTTTAGGCATCACATCTCAAAATAAACCCACAAATATATATGGGTGAATTTCAAACTGCCTGTATCATACAGGTCAGTAAAAGTGCTGAAAGATGCCTGTCATTACTTGCATACAGATGTTTTAGGTATTATTATTTGAAAATGTAGTCTTTATAGTTTTTATTGCGTGTTCAGCATACATATTATCAGTTTTTTTCACTGTGAATATCTGACTTGAATATCGTGCAGAGAAAAAAAATAATTATACTTACACAAGTCTTGAGCTGAGCATGAGCTTCATACATTCCTCTTAGAAAAACATTCTTATTTTGAAAAGGAGTGTCTGCTCTCTTGAAAAACTCAGCAATTTCATGCACTATATGAACGATGGCTGCATTATTGTATTTAACCTATGATGACACACACAAAAAAAAAGACAAATATGGTTTCTGAAATTTGCAGTTAAGCTTCAGGTAATGGTACATTTTTCAACTGCCTGAGTTATCAGGAGTTCTTAAACAATTTTCACCACTTTCCTGTGCTCTTCTAAATTTTTTAGTGCAAAAATTATAGAAAGTAATATGCATTGTGATGATGGTATTTATTTGAATATCAAGAATTGTATGTGGAATTTCCAGTTGCAATTTTTGCCTTCATAATGTGGATCCCTATTTTGTAATGTAAATAGTTCTTGCATTTTTAGACTGCATCGATATTCTTGGATATATACAATGGATGAGGAATAGTCAGTAAGAGATCAAGACTCAAAAGCAGGTCTTTTGAATTCAGGCCCACGACAGTAGACTGGGCGGTCAGCTCTTTCCTCACAAGCACACAACATATCTGATGAAGGGGAGCTCCCCCTGTCTCAGAGAAGATGGAAATACAGGAGAGGCTGATAACGCTGTCTGCCCGGTTTGTTCCTTGGTTGCGTTTTCGAAGCTCCATTGAGGAGATGAGCTGGAAGTGGGCTGAATGAATTTTGCTTTGGTGCGGTAACACACTCTTAACGCAGTACCTTCTTACATTGTGGCATTGCAGACTTGGAGCGAAAGTGAATGTCAAGTGCTGAGTAGTACGTAAAATTACTGCACTACTTTTATGGGGACTGTTTCTGACTGAAACTGAAGTGGGCATGCTGTTCTGCTAGTTTCCAGACTTATTCTGCCTAATTTTCCACTTTAAACAGCAGGGCTAACAAAAAAGCATCTAACCCTTTTCTTGTAAAAGTGGTATCATAACTTAAATGAAAAGAAAAAAAAAAAAAGGCAATTTCCTTAAGTAACCTCTCAGGGAAAAGAATTTGGACTGAAAAGTCAAGTCAGATTTATCATTTAAACCTGTTGTTTACTATGTCATAATTCTAATGCAAAAGTCTCATGATGAGGTGCATGGGCTGGGTGAGGGAGAGCTTTTACAATGAGATAATGTCAAGTATGTTTCTTTTTCTACTTACTGCTTTTAGCAGCTGCTCAGGGAAACACAGATCTTCGTTGCTCACTTCCTCACACTCCAAAGAAAAGCCTCTTGTGTTCTTAAAGAAAACATCAGTGTAGAAATTTTAAGCATGTGCAAAACTAGATTTATTTTAGAAGCAATTCATAGAGTGTAGTTAATTGGTCTCTTAACAATGAATGAGTACATCAATAGAGGACACTATAGATCTCATGAGCTTGAAGAAGATTCATTTGCTTATCCCAAGCTTACCTAAAATGGAAGGAATAGCTGCTTATTACCTATTTCACCTTTTCTCAAATGTTCCAGGGACCTCAGTCTGTTCGGCGTTGAGGATAGGGCAGGCCACAAAAGCAGCCAAATTGGGCAAGGAAATATGCTTTATATGTAGTTGAGTTCCAAAACACCTTCAGAGAGTATTTGTACTAAAAACTTCGTGACTGTGGATGCCCTTTTCTTTGGGTGGGATTATGTCATGGTAAAGTAAATTATGGTGTTACGGTTTCAGTTGATGCCAATTAGCAGGAGTCCCAGATGACTGGGTGCTCTAAAATACATGACTTCTCTGTGGAGGATGTGGAGGTTTTCATGGAACAACACAAAAATGTCATATTCAACAGGATAAGTTTGAATTAAAAAATCTAATGTTAAGATTTTTGGCTTTGTAGAGAAGGGACATCTGGCTCGTAATTTTTAATAGTGTAAAAAAAATATTGTAATCAGGCAATTATTACACATTTGAGAATTCCTTACACCTAAACTGAAGAAAGATTGAAAATGACATCTATAGATTGTGACAGAATTACACACATTGACTTACCAGTTTCTCAATCTCCTTTAAAAGCTCACTCCACGGCACGCTTTCAAAGCACTGGTGACTGTTCCTTGGGTGGTTGCCAAGGGATGTAGCAATAAGGCAGACAGTTAAGAGGAAGAAGCAGCTCTTGGGGCAGTACATCATCTAGTTCTGGAACAATAAGAAGACAGAAGGCTTCATAGAATCAGGATGGTTTTCCCGTTTTGTAAAGTCACACAAGCATGGTTGGTCATTCCCTCCCTACTTTTACTCTGTAATTACTGTTATGTTGTGATAGGCCTAATGAGTTCACATTTTATGGGGGAGCATTTGAAAGTTAACTATGTTTATCTAATGTATAAAAAGGAAAAAAGATTGTCTAAGAAAACTTTTCTTTATACTATTCATATAAAATATAAGTGGCTATATGTGTTTGATTTTTTTTTTATAATCCTATTCTGATTTTCTGAAATACTTATTTTCCCACTATTTCTATATTGATAAACACAGTATCTAGAGAACTGGCATTATTTGCTACAGTACTTTTGACTAAATATAAACTGTTGGTCTACTAAATAATGAATGAAAAGGTAGATTTGTTTTTCCCCAGCAGTTAGCTGTGTAACAATACCTGTAACCTTGTTACCTGTAACTCGTAACATGATTTTAAGCAAGTGCTCCTAAGTATAAGGTTATATTTGAGTCAGATTTTGTTTTCATGAAACTCATTTGTCATTACAGTAGTAAAGTGAAAAATAAAAATGAAATTAGTAAATAAATCTCATCTAGAAAAATCAGCAATAAAATCAAAGCAGCCTACCTTGTGGATAATATTCAGTTCCTGATTGTGTGCTTCTGTAGGGCTCCTGGGGCACCATTCTGTCAGCTATCTCCGTCCCTTTTAAATGCTCTTCTCCCATTTTTACAAATCAGTGACCACCTCCTCTCAGCAGATGATGCAGAGTGAAACTTCCTTCTTTCAGTATTCCATCTCTTCATGTATGCTGACTTCCAGGCAATAGAGGAGCTATACGTGGGTGGCATTTAGGCCACATTTTAAAGAAATCAAGTCTGAAGTCTGTAGAACAAAATATTAATGTTTATTTTATTTGATTTTCAATCTTTACCGTAAGATACATGCAGACACTAGGGAAGGGTAAAATTCGGGGTTCTGCTGTCTTAGCATAATGCCATGTCAAGATTGAACAGAGAGCGCTAGTAATAGGAAAAAGAGCACATCAGGAACTGTATAGTGCTGGAAGTTGGAACATTTTTTGATTTGATTACCCCTTTCAGCATTAGCACACCTTTCAGTGGAAGCCACCTGGCTACTGGACTTGATGCTACAGCTGTGGACCTAAATCTTAGGGTTTCATTTGTATTTGGATGTGTTGACTTTTCAATGCTTAACAAAAAATGAAAAAGGTTATAATTTACTGATTACTACTTCAAATTCCAAGGATGAAATTTTAGACCACTGAGGTTGTGTGCAGACCTTGCTGTGCGTTTCTTAACATTCAGTGCAGAAAATCACTTACTAGTTGGATACTCAGTTTCAATAAACAACCATATAAAGGATCATTTCTAAAATTCTGAAGTGGTGGATCCTGTTTGTAAGACTGAAAATATTTGTTTCCCTTTGAACTGAGTAACTTTGTAAAATGTTTTAAATAGACTGAATGGTGCTAAATACGTGTTACTCCAGGTATAAGAAACCATGCTGACTAAGTTTCAGGTTCTACCATGCATGTTCTGTATGTTAATGTAAATATCTGTAAACAGTGGTACCCTAAATTTTTCATGTGATATTTAGTCTCAGGTTTGCTTTTGGTTCAACACCAGTAAAAACTGGAAAATATCTGTTATATGGTACATCTTTAGTGGACTTCTCCTAGGAAAAATTTAAAGAAGCAGTTTAGGGGAGGAGGAGAGTTGTGTGAAAATTGCCTATGCTCCTTATCTTCGTCTTCTCAAGTCTTTCCTTTCCCCTTGTGGCTTCTTGAGAGAGCAAGACTACAGAATAGAAGATGCACAGTGATTGCTGTGTAGTGTTTAGTCTCGTGACTAAATCATAACTGTTCTTTCTATTATGTGGTACCTACAATAAAATTCGGTGGGACCACCTTGAGATAATATTCAAGGAAGGACTGCAGTGAGGCGGCAGCTAAAACAAGTTAGCTTTCACAAGAGGTTTCTTTATGTTATGTTTTCTAATGGAGATTCTTTCTCAGAGGACTGATGAAATAACCATATTGTAGGCCTGCAATTCACCTCTGTGAATGTTTTTAATAATCTATTTGACACAGGAATTCAAATATGTTCTTTTGAAGAAAAAAAAACCCAAGAAAATGAAGACAGGAAACCACATTTTTTTATAGCTGTGCAAATAATCTTATTTGAACCTACAAAACTTTAAATATCAGACTTTTTAAAAATGTATTTCTCTGTAAAATGAAACTATCTTAGAAAGAAAAGCATAGATACTACTTATTTTTTTGTTAGAGTGATAGACTTTTCTTGGTCTGAAATATGACTGACAGGTGCCTGTGTTTGAAAATTTGCCACTTCATTTTTTCCACCCTGCTTAGCTTTCAACATTAGGCTTCACAGTTCAGGATAATGTTTTCATTTCCTTTTGCGCACTGGAACTCCATGAGTGACTGAGGCTAGGCATCTGAAATGCTTTAGCTTTTTTCCTTTAATGTTTTCTCCCTCTGTTGTGGTTTTCCTTTTGTAAGATGCAGTGGTGTGGTAAAACTTTTGCTCCGCTGTGTTTCTAATTAAAACATTGCAAACAAACACACAAATAAAAAGACCTGTAAAAGAATTAACTAAAGAAAAATATTTCACAGAATATTTATTGAACATAAGAACCACAGTCTTTCTTGTGTTTTGGCCCCTTTCTACTGGTTTGCCAAAGGAAGCAGCAGCTCGTTTTCTCAAAGTGAGGTAATTGAATACTGTCAGTATCACTATCTAACTATAAAAAGTCCTTGTGCTAGAAGATCCCATTCTTCTGGGGACTGATGTGTGTGGGAGAAGTGTTTCCGCTCCACCCTGGCGCTTTTTTTTTAGTGTGGGTGTGAACTAGATTTTTGGAAAAAGCACACCTTACTGTATAAAGCGTATCTGCCAAAAGTGAAAGCCACACCTGAAAGAAAGTCATTTCCATAACCCAAGAAAGTTTGTAAGTTAAACATCTAACCTCACTGCTGAGAATTTCAAAATAGAGTCCTGTAAATGAAATGATATCATCGCAGCTCTCAAAAAGATTTACTTTCACTAGCTCATAAGGGTGGGTAGTGAGGAAATTGTTCACCCTTGTTAGGCCTGGTATAAATGCAGGCTATAAGTCATCTTTAAGGCACCAAAATGGAACTTGGAAGATCTGGACATCCAGACCTTGTATTTTGGTGATCTTTGTGCAATCACTTTTTCCTTTAATGCTTTAATTCTTATCTCAGGAAGAGTGTCCATAGGGAAAGTTAGGATTGTGTTGACTTGGAGGAGTTTAACAGAAGGCTTGGCTGTCTGCAGAAGACAACCTGAATACTGTTATGGAGTAAAACAGAGAAACCTAGGCAAGGTCCTGCATTAGTAGCATAGCCAGGAACAGCAAGCACTCTGGAGACTCAGCAATGTAAACATGGATAGGCTCTTTCCTATCATAATTTAACCATTCATACCATTCCTAATGGTGAGAGCTGCAGCATGATGTAAACCATGGACACATTTATGCAGTATATATTTTTCTTTTTGGTTTGCACTATGTAGTTGTCCTGCAAATTCATCATAGCTCAGAATAACAAATCCTAAAACCTAGAATATTTAATATTTACCTAGAATATTTAATAATATTTTGTGACATGCTTCATGGGAAATAAATTCAGGTTGCTTAAATAAAAACTATTAAATTATCTCACTTAAATTAAATTTTGTAACAGGTTGTGATATTTTTGTGACTATTAGGACATTAGATACATAAGCATACAGAGGGTGAATGGATAAGATCAATGATGTTTCAATAACCTACCATTAAATTTACAGGGTTTTAATTATATTTTATTTGCCTGTCAGTATTGTCTTGATTCAGCATGCTACATTTTAGTATAGAAGAAAAGGCAAATGTGATTAAATATGGATTGCATGCCAGTGTTTTGTTTGTTTTGAGAGCAAGGTATTGTTTGTATACTGAAGCTCTGAGTATGTGGCATTGCTAGGTGGCAGGGGTAGGTTTTGGAGAGTGACAGTTAGGGACATGGCCTGAAGATACCACTCCTCAGATCTCAAGTCATGTGCTTTTATATTTGTAGGAAGCTGAAGGAACCACCCTGTATTTAGAGAAATAGGGCAGAGGACTGATGGCTTCCTGATTTCATTAGGGCCGGGTCTTGCGGGGTACTTAGCCCAGCTGTTTTGAGAGATACTCCACTCTATATTTAGATACTCAACTCTATATTTAGATACTCCACCAATATTTAATTGTCATTCTGAAAGTTCCCAACCACTGGAGGACTTGGATTCTGGAACAGTTTTCTAATTGGAACAGTGATAAAGTATATTTTGTATTAACATACAAACTTCATAAGATGATGATAAGTACAATGGAATCCAATGTGTACCAGAACTGGAGGTTGGATTTGATGATGTTAGAAGTTTGTTCATATTTTTTTAATAAGGTGTGGACTATAGTAAACATCCTTTAGGATGTTTTAACTGAGGCAGATTGATTTGTGATCTGAAAGCCAGAAAATGGCAGTAAAATAAAAGCTGCCTCTTTTTCAGATATTTCCACAACCACAGCACCCCCTAATTAAAATAATAGTGCAAACTGTTGGATTAGTTAAATATTCTGGTTGGACCTGAAGCTTGTTTGAGAATTGTTAATTCTTGCCACTTTTGGTATCATTTCCTTCCTTGGCTTTTAATACTCCTTTCTATTCCTGAAGTTTATGCCTCTGTTCTAGAACTCTCACTCATTTCTTTCTATGTACAATTTTTTGTGCAGTGACCCAGCTCTATGTGCCAGATATTCCTGAGTTCATGTTGGAAGAACTTTGTGGTTCATATAATCTCTTTACAAACATAGTAATATGAAACATTTTAATCATCATTATTTTGGCATCCAGGCTGAGTTACTACCAATAGGTCTGGCTTCCTGGAAGTGCTGATCACCCAGTCTCTGATGATCATGCTTTTAATAATTAAAATATAAAAACCTATCAGTTATTTTGAATATCATGGACATGTCTAACTTTACACCTTTTCTTAAATCTTAGTTTGAACTCACCATCTGTGTATGAAAACATGCATGAATGTAAGACCTCTTATCACTTAATTTTTATTAATTATCTCAATTCAGTCAGAAAATAATAACAAATATTTTTTGAAAATCTGATGTTATACAGTTCAGCTGTTCAGTAGAATGTGGCAGTTTATCATCCAAAATTTAAAATTAAGATCCTGTTCAATTAACTGTTTAATTTCCATCATTTTTTGTAGGATTTCTCACTTATTTAAAAGTAAATGCAATTAAACTGTGGATGGATTTAACCATGTGCTTCAGTGTTGAAAAATTAGATGACTGACACTTATGAGAGGATACACTGAAAACCGCTACTGCTCTACAGGAGTGTAAAATTGGTGGAAAACCACTAAATTCTCAACAGAAAACCTCATGTTTAGTATTTGGCATGAATTTGGCATATGAAATTCCTTCTTTGGTTAAAGAGCAGACAGGCCAATAAAATACAGAAACAGAAAGCTGATCCACGTTATCTCCCCAAAGCATATCTATTAGATTGACTCCCTTGAGAGTTTCAGACATTGGATCCCTGCCATACTTAAACATGAGATAGATGCTGGACAGCATCAGTAGAGTATGGGAGAGCATTAAATGGCTGGAATAAGTGAAAGTCAAAAAGCTGAGGTTCTGTTAAATTCAGACATCTCTAAGGCTTTTAGAATTTAATTTTTGAACGTAAGTGTATAATGCATAAATTCAATATTAATTCCATCCTTTCTGGAATTGTTCCAAAAGCAGACATTACTGCTTAGTGTTATGGCGACTTTTTTTCCTGTGTGACTATATATGTAATGTACACTAATATGTCAATGTGCATTAGCCTACAACTTGAAAAAGCTCCCCTTATTCACAATATTCCACCCACCTGCAGGAAAATTTCATTATGTGACTTCTGACATTTATACAGTGAATGAAACTAGAAGTGTCCAGGGGACTTGAAGCCTCTTAGAATCTGGTAGTTAATGACTAAATACTGGATTGAAAAGCTTGAAGATTAGAAAAGAAAGTGGGCAGCCAGCAAGAATAGGTAATACAATATAAAAAGAAAAGTGTTTTTCCAGTGAAAATTTAATGATCTCAGTTCTCAAGTACATCTTCAGAAATCAGGGGGTTTTTGCATCTATAAAAATACGGTAGAAGAGGAAGGACATTGATGCCAAAAGTATTGGCATCATGGAGATGTGGTGGGATGACTCCTATGACTGGAGTGTCAGAATGGAAGGATACAGGTTCTTTAGGAAGGACAGACAGGGGAGATGTGGAGGGGGGTGTTGCTCTCTAGGCTGGCTGGAGTGCGTGGAACTCCACCTGGGGATGGATGAGGACCTGACTGAGCATTTATGGGTCAGGATTAAAGGAAGGGCAGGGAGGGGGGATACAGTAGTGGGAGTTTGCTACAGGCCACCTGGCCAGGATGAGTGAGTGGATGAGGCCCTCAAGCAAAGAGCAACAGCCTCACATGCACAACTTCTTCCCTGGCAAGATCTCCAGTGTGATCTTCACTGGCAAGGGCACAAGTCATACCCCCCGGAGTTGCAGAAGGCAAGGGCAGGGACTAGGATAATGAAGAGCAGACCCATGGCTAGAGAGGATCATGTTCTGGAGCACCTAAGGAACCTGAAGGTGCACAAGTCCATGGGACCTGATGAATTTCATCTGTGGGTCCTGGAAGAACTAACAGATGAGGTTGCAAAACCTTGATCCGTCATATCCATCCAAGCACAAGTACAGGCTGGGCAGAGAATGCGTTGAGAGCAGCCCTGAGGAGAAGGACTTGGGGGTACTGTAGGACAAAAAACTGGACATGAGCTGGCAGTGTGCGCTGGCAGCCCAGAAAGCCAACCGTATCCTGGGCTGTATCCAGAGCAGCGTGGCCAGCAGGCCGAGGGAGGGGATTCTGCCCCTGTACTCTGCTCTTGTGAGACCCCACCTGGAGTGCTGCGTCCAGCTGCGGAGGAAGGATATATCAGAAGGATATAGACCAGTTGGAGTGAGTCCAGAGGAGGCCATGAAGATGCTCAGAGGGCTGGAGCACCTCTGCTATGGGGACAGGCTGAGAGAGTTGGGCTTATTCAGCCTGGAAAAGAGAAGGCTCTGGGGAGACTTTATTGCAGCCTTCCAGTACCTGAAGAGAGCTTAGAAGGAAGCTGGGGGGTACTTTTTAAAAAGGCCTGTAGTGACAGGACAAGGGGTAACGGGTTTAAACTGAAAGTGGGGAGGTTTAGATTAGATATCAGGAAGAAGTTCTTCACAGAGAGGGTGGTGAGGCACTGGAACAGGTTGCCCAGGGAAGCTGTGGATGCCCCATCCCTGGAAGTGTTCAAGGCCAGGCTGGATGAGGCTTTGAGCAACCTTGTCTAGTGGAAGGTGTCCCTGCCCATGGCAGGGGGGTTGGAACTAGATGGTCTTTAAGGTCCCTTCCAACCCAAACCATTCTATAATTCTATGACACATCTGAAATAGTGTTACAATGACTGCTTCTTCTGTTTTCCATTCTTATACGTAGATTTGACAAACTAGCTGTGACTGTAGTAAAAACCACATGCCTTACTTTTGCTGCCCAACAGTGTAATTGGAAGTTTCCAGACATTACATACCACCTTTTTTTTTTTTTTTTTGAAAACTTAGGACTAATTTCTTCAAGAAATTATAGCAAGTCATTCATATCTATGTAAAGCCCAGTGAATAAACCTGCAACCTGAATGTAGGAGACCTAAGGTCAGAACTCTTATGTGCTTAACATAATGCGGCCTCATAATCCAGACAGTGTCAACCTCATTTGTTATAAAATATTTTAGGTTTATAGCACTTGTACAAGTATGTTTAAATTAAGGAGTGATGTACACAAGGCAAGTGCATTAGTATAATAAAACAGATTTTTCACAATGTGGTAAGTGAACCAAGGTAATTTGGGAGCTGTTAATATGGGCTTTGGACTACCTCCACCCATTGATTATATAACAAAACTGAATTAAATTAGTGAGCTTTTCATAAACATGATGTTAGTCATTTGCAGATGGCAAAATTATAGAAGAGAATTTTCAAATTGCTACATATATTAAGCACTCTACAGTTTCTGTTTCCTTGCAATCATTATACTTTAGGAAAGCTGAACTTTGGTGCAAAATGAATGAGAAGAAGAGGTAACAAATATGCAGAGAATAAAGTCAGTTTATTTTCTCTTCCCAGAAAAGGACACTTAGAAGCTATGTATAGTCTGCTTTTAGGTTGTCAGTACCAAGGAGCTCTGTCTTGACTTGCATTAACAATCACAAGTTTGAGTGGCATCTTTTTTTTTTTTTTTTTTAAACAGGGTACTTCTGGGAGAATGCACCATCATTACAAAAGCATTTTATAAAGTCTGACCGTAGAAATCTATACCTGACTTTTCACACAACCTAAAAACTTAAAAGTATGAATCTTCTCTTTCTGAATAGAAAATATAAGACAAATGTACTTTCCATGAGTTTAAATTTTTAGCACGAAGTTGTTTATGTTGTTAGGAGAGATGTTTGAAATAGCATTTTATCATTATGTATTTTTAAAACTTTATGATTTTTCATATTACTACCAAAGGGATTTTTACCCAAATCACAGAATCTTCCAAAACAGCATAAAGTATCAGAGTTACCTATCTCTTAATTGTAGATAAAATGTGATTATTTTAATTCCTTTTTTAGCACGAAGTTGTTTATGTTGTTAGGAGAGATGTTTGAAATAGCATTTTATCATTATGTATTTTTAAAACTTTATGATTTTTCATATTACTACCAAAGGGATTTTTACCCAAATCACAGAATCTTCCAAAACAGCATAAAGTATCAGAGTTACCTATCTCTTAATTGTAGATAAAATGTGATTATTTTAATTCCTGCTAGTTTCAAATGGGTGAATATATAATTATGAGATATTCTAAACTGGTATGTATGTATATAAATACATGCATATATATAAAAACATTAGTTGCAATGTTGATTTACTATACAGAGGAAATAAGTAATTTATAAGACGAATTGAGAACCTTTGATATAGTTTTTAAAGCAAACTTTTATAGTGATGATATTTTTTGAACTAAAGAGGAAAATGAGATCTTAAAAATTGTTAAGTCAGAACTTGTTGATAAATACATCCTGAAGCGGATAAGAAAACAAAAAGACAGGGCTGAAAAAGCTGCCATTTTAAAAATGATCTTAGTTCTGAGTAGAAAATTTATGTCCGTTGAATAAATGTTTAGTCATCTTTACTGTGGATTTTGAAAGCAGTGGCTGTAGTGTGACATGGATACTTAAATACAATCTGCCCTATATATACGTATCTAAAACATTTTATATAGCACGTTTTCTAATTTCTTATGCTTTAGATTGTTCCAGTTGCCTATATTCCATCTGACTTCCCTTCTGACTGTGCAAAATCGTAATGTTCAATTCCTAAGTTTCATTTTTCTTGTTCAGAGTTGCACTGAACCATTTCACTTTAACCAGTGGCTGGAAAATACTCTCCACCTTTTCTACAAATTGGACACCTCACCTTACTGTAACTTGCTGAAGGTTTTAATGCCCAGCTCAGTTTTTGTTTTGTTTCATGGTTCCATTTCATGAAATGGACAATTGTTTGTACACTGCATTCCTTCCAGATTGGGTTGATTTTTTTTTTTTTTTAAAATGCAATTAATTCCATTGGTGGGTTTCCTGGCAATAAGTGGAACTTCTCTGTCCATGACTAAACAATGAGACTTGGGGAATTTCACAGCTACCTTACACTTCATGACTCTACTTTGAGATGAATTCTGACACATTTACTTTCCTCCCGGCATGCCTCTGGCCCCTTCCTTGCTACATGCTAAGTTCAGTAGGTAGGACTGGGCTCTGTAACTTGGAAGAAAGCCTGGTAACCCTTAGGCCAGCTGCTTAATTTGGTCTGCAAGGCTATCAAGACCCCAGGGAATACACTTTGAATAGTGGCAACATGTGGCATTACAAGGCACTCATAATTTCTGCTGATCATCTCAAGCTTGGTTTCAAGGTTGCATTCTGAAATCTTTCACATAGGACTGATGTGTCTGTCACTTCTTGATCTTGGGGGATCTCACAAGTTGCAGTTAATGGCTATTCATATTCCTGGTCTATAACTGATTTGAAAATTTAAATCACTTAGGTTTTACTCTATTAAGGTACAGAACTTTGCATATCCTTCTCACTGGCTTATGTAGTTTGACAAAAAAAATTCTCTTACAATGTCTAGCACCATTGCTGTGTATACTTCCCACTGGATACTAAAAGTAGCAAAAAATACACTTTTGAACTATGTCATGCCAGGTTAAAATGATAATGTCACGTGACAAAACTGAGTACACCTTTGTTAAGTGGAATTATCTTGTTTTATTATACAAATTTATGATACAGTGAAGGTAAAAGGAACACCAGAACTTAAATAAACCTTGAAAAAATGAAGCAAACTATAACAAAAAAAAAAGCAATAATTTAAATATAAACAGACAACAAAGTCGTATGGAAATTGTTTATCAAATCCATCACCCCTGAGTTCTGCTGCCATCTGTTCCCTGTGATCCTCCAGTGAGATTTCCAGTAGGTAGAATTATTTCGATTCAGTCATTTAATTTATCATTCACATTCCTCTGAATTGTACACCAGGAGCCTGTGACTTTTGAAACTCTGTTTGAAGTCTTGTAGACCTGGTCCTCCCTCAAGTGAAGCTTAATCACCTCTCTAATAGTTCACTGGAATTATTATCATGCCTACAAGACAGGATCTCACTGGAGTACATGGAGAGATAGAGAAGATCATAGACTTCTGTGTTGTCTCTTATAGAATCATAGAATCACAG
>NW_010270009.1:0-15810 GCF_000690775.1 Eurypyga helias
TTATTTTAATTTTTTATTATTAGTAACACTTGTGTATATCAATTTAGAATTAATTAGTAAATAGTTCTAATCTCAATTTTATGAGCTTCCTTATTTCTTTTTCCTCCAATTTGTCCCCTCCACTGGTGGAGAGGAGGGGGATTTGTGAGAGCGGTTTTGTGGTATTTTGCTAGCCAGAGTCAAACCATAACAGTTATGAACTCAAGGTTGGCATCTATCAACAAGTATACCAGGATGTTGTACAATGGCCTTTCAATATAAAAAAGTTGTAGAGAGACATTTTACCAAGGCCTGTAGTGACAGGGCAAGGAGCAATGGTTTTAAACTAAAAGAGGGTTGATAAGGAAGAATTTTTTTATGATAAGGGTAGTGAGACAACGGATCAGGTTACCCAGAGAAATTGTGGATGCGCCATTATTTTCATTGGTCATTGATCAAGTTGGCAAACTTAAACAGCAATGGGGTTGTGTAAAAGTCTAACAGAACATCTCTTAAACTCTATAGCTTTCATCAAAGTTGGTTACAAGAACACTGCAAGAAACTTTAGAGGTGGCACACCATATACATTAAAAATGAATCCTAAGCATGCTGATCCAATATTCCCCTCCCGTTCAAAACATTGCAACTGTTGTTGCTTCCAGGGGCTACTTGCTGACAATGAACTCTCCCTTTTCTGCTGTGAACTGAAGATCATGTTTTAGGGAAGAGATCACCAGTAGGATGGATCTTAATCCAAACACTTCCTCTAGAGCCACACAGCAGAATCACATTGTTAGAGCAATAGCAATGCTGGAAAGGACCTTCAGTAAATCTTTAGAAATTCTTCACTGCACTTTGTTCATGGTCCTGAACACTGGTCTTGAAAAGACTCAGGTGAGCGAGGCTCTGATAAATAAGGGAGCAGCGGTGTGGCACAGACCTGATGCTAACCATATTCTTTCCACAATATTTGGATGTGGTCCACCAGTTAACAATACTGAGAGGTCCTCTTGATAACGACACAGCAAAGGTGGCTTCTGCTTGTGCTACTTTACAGGAATTTCTGAAAGTTTAAATAATGTAACCTAGTGGGGGTCAGTAAAGAGACAAAGAAGGTGTGAAAAAGCTGGAAGTTCAGAAGAAAAAACCCACTGTGTTCTGACTGAAAGATATCTTATGGTCGTGCCTAGTAACTTGCTGCTGCACACCACTCAAGATGGTCACATAAACAGTTGCGCTACAGCAGAACAGTGTTTCCAGAAGGTATCTGTGCTGAAACACAGATACAGGGTTTTACGGAATGAATGGGAGAGTGGCACTGGCAGAATTGTATCCTTGCCTCTTCATATGATGTAATGTGGTCTTTCATAATAACAGATCTTATCTACTGCCCCCCAAAAAGCATCAGCTTATGACTCATGATTTGCAGCACAGACTTGCTGAATAGAAAGAGTGATATAATCTCTTTTCTGTCATACCATGTTACACCCTTTCTGGCTAGCACAGCTGATTATGCCCTGTTTTGATGATAACTGCACCCACGATCATGGTGTGGATGCTTTAACCCCTTGAAGATATGATGGAAATGTATGGAAGCATTCTCCCACTAACTTTGCCTCTCTTCTAAGAATTTAAACTCTTAAGAAAACCTTGCATTATTCCCATTTGCCTCATTCCAACTTGCATTTCAAAGCACAAAATGAACGTGCTTCTGTCTAAATCAGACCAGAAGTTCTCTGTCACAAATTCAGTGCTAAAGAGACACTAAATATGTGGCTCTGCATGTCTGAACAAGACAGGTAAGAATGTCAAGATGAAAGATAAGCTTCCCAGAGCTATGGAAATTCAAAACATATTTGAAAGTAATTTGAGCCAAGCAATGAATAGTGTGTCACAAGAAAAGAAAAGAGCAGAACTTGAACAAAATATACAAAAAATGTATATTCTTTGTGGCATGGTGGTTTGTGGGAGCTATTACTACATGTTGTAAGCAGGGAAGGATAACTCATTCAGTTCCCAAACAGTCTTACTTAATTTTCCAATTTTCTCTCCAACTCAGGCAACATAGCAAAGAAAGCAGACATTCACCTAACACTCTGCTTCCTTGGGTGTGTTAACACGGAATAACTTCCAGTACTGCTAATAGGATAAATGGTAGATAGCTGAGAAAGATGCTGGGCACAAAAGTTATGGAGGCATCTGTACTCACATGCTTAAAGTTGCTGCATAATAGAAGAGATTTTGTAACATTAATAAGGAAGTGATTTCTCTCATCAGTCTTGTTTCTCACACCTCAAACTTTACAATGCATGACAGCAATTCCATTCCTACTACAACAGAGGACAGAAGGGGAAGACATAATAGGAAATCACATACTAACTCTACGTAAAACCTACACGTAAAGTTAAGTGTATGATCACTTACTCCCACAGGAAGCATTACTCTCTTATTAGAACAAGTGGGAAATTCAGCAACTGACAATTTTATCAGTCTACATAACTTCCCCTCGTGTTATCCTTTTCCATGTAGAGAGTAGCTCTTCAAGAAATTCAAATGCCTGAAAACGGGGAAACAGAGTATTTCAAACCCAGTCATGTGAAGAACTGAAAACAAAATTAAGGTTATGCCCAGATTTTTACATTATTTGAATGATGTCCTAATCTACCAGTCCTTCTCTTCCTCCCTCTTCCCCTGCATACACAGGCATGCTTATTTTGGTTTAGAATTGCAGTGAACAGAATTTGTCTAAATTTTCCCTAAAAAAAAAAAGACTCATACCTAACTGGAATTGTCTAACTTCAGTTAGCTGCCTGCATAAACAGGACGGTTAAACTCTCTCTGGCCAGTGCAATTAGCTACATACTTGGAGTGGATGATTCAATTTAATGTGGCCATAACTTACTCCATAGATTACTATACTCAAAAACTGGATGCTTTTAGTCTCCTGGACAGGATCCTGGCACTACACTTACACCTCACCACCATCAAATGCACAGATCAAGTAACAACTGCTTTACTCTGGGTAACCTCCATAGCAAAACAATCCCTATTTCCTGCTACTAATAATATATGCAAACCAGCACAGGTACCAGTTATGGCTGAGTTTATGAAAGTTTATGTGTAACACTGTCCTCTGTACCCAGAAGCATCAGAGAGGCTGAAATCCCTTAGACTTTTTAGCTCTTCCAGATAATCCAGTACTGCAGCGCTGCTAAACTGACCTCCTGTCACCCAGTTCGTTAACTGCTCACGTTAGGTGTACCTGGAACATTCTCGGCTGATTTCCACTTTACACTGACAATCTGCAAGGGAGAGAGGGATTAATATTGCATACTCTTAATTTCTTAGTCCTTGGCTTTCAGAAATGACAATAACTACTTTCTTTCCTAATCTTCATAGAGTGATGTTCTGATGAAGATAGTATTTGGAAAAGGGAAAACAGCCTGGCAACTTGAACCTGTGTTTTAGCAAAAGCAATAAAAAAACATCGGAATTATGAAAGGAAAGGGGAAAAAACCTGACCCCAAATGATACAGTGTAGAAGGTGAAACATGGTTCTCACTGGTGATGGAAAGCCTGCAGGGTAGCGATTATGTCGCCATCACACCAGTGGGAGGGATGAGGGAGTGCAGGAAAACTTGGAACCGCTCATGTCCTTAAAGCAAATCTTGGGAGAAACCTGTGACAGTGTCTGCAGTAACTGAACATATTCTCCTGGAAAAGGGGACAAAGAGAGGGCCATTCTCTACATATATGCCACTGCACCCTCTCTTTTTCCTATGCAGGACAGGAACTGTGAATGTCAAGAGATCAAGCAGCCAGTCATGATTTCCTGCACATGGAGCTTATAGACTATGTCCACACTCCGTGCAGGCTCACAGGTATAATTTGTAGAAAGCTTCATCTATATTCATATTTGGAGAAGACTGGTCATTACAACTTGCCTCATAAGATAAATATCCACCCAGCTTTCCCATCTGAGGTATGTCAACAGGTACAGGCAAGTCACATCAAATAGTAGGTGAAAACACATTGCACAACACTATAAATTATCTTCCTGAGAAGTTGCTTCCATACCAATATGAGCATAACGTGCTTCTTTCACTAGATCTCATGAAAGGTGCTTCCTCTCTTTAAGCACTGCATCAGTGAGAGCAAACAGTATTTCTTTGCACCTGCAAGGCTCCTACAAAGAACAGTCGAAAATCATATTGTTCCCATACAAAAGTTAAATACAGAGGTATATAAATTACAGTTGTATTTGTTCTTGACTTTTCATTTGGACAATAATACCGGAAATAGCACTTGAAAATTTGCTAGGTTCTTTTAGCTTCCAATCACATGATCAACACAGTATTACTCTGATCTACTAAGTATCCCTCCCTCTTTAGTTTTGAATTAATCTTTCTGGGGAATGGGCAGTCAACAGTTTCCACAATCATCTACAAGAGATTTTGCCAGTCCTGTACAATACCACTAATTTTTTTCTTTCACTACTGATAATTCCTTAGCTGATATGTTTGCTTTTTTTCTTTGTCAGAGGTGGACCACAGCACTGCCTTGTAGACTGTTGCTCTCCTGGGGCTTTCCCCACCCTTGTTGCTTGTAGGTGATTATCAGACAGCAGCACTGTCCATCTCAAGACATTATTAATGAAAACATGATTCAGGAATTTTTTCTAGAATTGATAAATTTATTGCATTCTTTCTCAGCCTTTGAATTCCCATGCAATCCCAGTCAGATCACGTTGACAGAGGAAAACTCAGTGCCCATGTATACATACTCTAGACACTCTAAGTGAACAAGAATGAGTTATCTTGAGCGAGGCTGAGCCCACATGGCTCTAAACGTAGCTCTTTGAGGTAATTCAGACATTGGGAACAGTATAGCCACAAGACATTTTCCTGGACTAATCTATCTGACATGGTAGCACTGCATAGACAGTTTTTTAAAAAGGTATTTTAACATTTACTTACACTAAAGGATGCTCAGACAATATATACAGGATACTGAATGTGCAGACTCTATCAAAAGTACTTTTAATTTGAGCAGCTTCCTTTGCCCTGTTTGTGACTGACTAATACAGAAACAGAATGACCTGAAAATGAAGGATGGAAAAACGTGACTACAAAATCATAACAAGAAAAGGAAGACTTAAACATAATAGTAAGTAGATGTGAGTATTTTTAATTCATCTTATTTCACCATGTTGCAAGTAGATAATTTCCCTTAACAATCTAACCTCTTTTTATCATCCACAAATGTAAGGATTATGCTTTCACATGTGCGACTGTGTTTACATTAACTGTGACATTTCACACCAGGATTCTCGCATCTAGTTCAGTAACATGATTGAGGCAGAATACATCTTTTAGCTTTAATATAAGGATTTTTCTATAGGCAAAATGAACACATTTCATGATACAGTTCATGTTACAGACAATGTTACCTTCACTTTTAATTTTCAGTGAATTTGATCCCACCATTCACCGACAAGATCTGGGTTCTTTGTTCACACAGTGAATAAAGCTCTCCAGGATCAGAAAGCTTCTCTGTATGGTGGTGCAGAGATAAAAATTGCTCCATGGCATCTTTCTGTCTCAAAAAAGGATGATGTGAGCATCAGAATAGTTCAGATAAAATGCGTTTATTCATTCACTCAGCTTTAGCTGTCTAAAAATGAATAATCTAAATGATTTATTTATTCTTTCTCTATAATCATTTGAGAAAATGACCAGCATAAATCACATCTAGAGATGGTTATCGTGCTTCATTGACAAGACAACCTAGACACTAGCTTAGACTAGATGCTTAACTTCACAAAGCTAAGCAAGATGAATCCTATTTAATGAGCCCATCAATGTTAGGGTTGATAACGGTCCTTTTTCTAAACAATCATTGCTGGAGGCAGCACAAAACTAAGATTTAATGACACCCAAAGCACTTGAGATCTACTCAAATTTTCCTTATATTCCTTCCACTTGTTATGGACAGTGACCAACTCACCTCTCCATCTTCTCTTTCCTAAGTGAAATAAGTAAATTGTACTTTCAGCTCTTTCCACCATCTTTTTTTTTTAAATGATTGTAACAAATTTCAGAAAAAGTCTGACGAAACGATTGAAATAAAAAAATCAAACAATTAACCTTCTGTAGAATAATTCTCTTATGATTGTCTCTTACAATTTCCCATGTGCATTCACCATCCCTCACCTTTAGTAGTGAGTCTACATGATTCTTCTTTATTTTCGCCAAGGGAGACAGAATATTAAAATCAAGTTTTTTAAATCGAAGTCAAGTTATTCAACCAATCTCAACAAAGAATTGGTGTGTTGCACACTTAGAAGTGTCTTACAAAATCCTAGACACCCACTCTGTAAGAACAATCTAGTCCCTTTTATTTGAGGGAAATGAGGGTGAGAAAAGCAGGGCCATGTAATTCATCCTGTCAGTTAGGAATCATTATCAAGATTAAAAGGGAGGATCTACATCTTAGAGTTGGACTGGTTCCTTGCACAACCTGTGCCTAGCACCTACTAGGTTACCTAATTGCCCTGTTTCACCTGGAGTGGCTGGATCCCCATTTCATCACAACTCATCCTTTCTTTTAGGATCTTCCTGCTGCTTCCCAGCAAAGAAAGAAGCAGCAGAAACAGGGATTTAATGATAGGTCTTATGTTAGCCAAACCACACAAATCGTTCTTGCTTGCTGAACAGAATTTATCAGGTTAACAGAGACTTTGCCTTTCAATTGCATTTGGAAATGTAAATTCATATGGATGGAATAGGTGTAGGATACATGCCAACTTATTTCACGTTCCCAGGCCCATAAGTGCAGATAGCTCTAGAAATAATATGGATTCATTTACTGCATCTTTAGTGTTGTTAAACAAAGCTACAACTCAGTCAGTGCCATGTAAATCCCACACGAGTCACCCTCACCTGTGCCTTTGAATTTGTGTAACAATAATCAGTGTCTGTTGAGAACTTCTTACACATTGATAAGGAACCATAAAAATAATTATATATAATCACAATTCCTTTATAGAAGTGTAGTGGTCCAACATACAAAGAACAGATAAATCCAATATAAGTGGCGTTAAATGGTTTAGCATAGGTAAGTGAATGTTGCATTGTAGTACCTCCTTTAAGAGGGTTATAGTATTAGAAACATCGTCATATAAGGGCAGAAAATGGTCATATATTGTTGCTCATGCCCAGGGACAAAACAAACAGTTCCACATTGTTCAGTTAAGCTCAGAATTTTCTGTGTCCTGCTTACCTGTAATTGAAATTTCTTATTTTTTAAATGGAAGTTTTGTCTTCTCCAAAACCAATGTTGAAAGAAGCTATAAGGTTAAAATTAATAGTTTTATCTATAAATGTAATTGAAAGTAGCAAAACCATTTTCAGCCACTTTTTTCCCCTTATTTCAGACTAAGATAGCATATTTTGTATTTACTTCTTTAGTACTGTCTTCAGCCAGTACCAGCTATTTTCTCCTTCCCTTTCTGTTCTGTCCCTTTTCGTTCCTAGTCTCCAAGTCTAATTATCTGTGTTGCTTTTTTATGAGGCCTGAAGAGTCCAAGATGAGGTAGACCAAGGGTACCAACCAGACAGAGGTAAATAAATAGTCTTGGGATTACTGTCTCAGGAGGACTACGTAGTCCCTAAAGTTTGAAGGCAATTTTTAAACCACAGTACGTAGTCCAGATAATCCCAGCAGTTCAGACAAACCTGGGAAGGCAGGTTTGGACCAGGCGACAAGAGGAATTAGAGCTTGTGCACAAACAGGGTATTATGCTCTGAGATGACCAGGACAAGTACCATGTGTCCGGAAAGTCTGTATTCTATCCGTTTGAGCACGTCAAAGAGCATTTCCTCAGCTTGAGTTTGGAGACACGCCACAGGAAATATCCAGGCATGCACCAATTTCCTTCTGTAGCCTTGTTTTCGTGAAGGGCACCACAGCTGTGCAGACACAAAGGAGAGTGCTAGCAAAACCCAGAAAACCCTTGATGAGAATGGCTGTACCACTGGATACGGGATGCCCATAGGACATGGGACCTTAGGACACACGTTGAAATGTAAAGACAAGTAGAGTCTCCTAGAATCAGAAACCTGACCATGACCCAGTCATCAGTGTGTTCTTCAAAAGTTAAAAAAGGCTTTGCTTCCAAATTCAAACTCTCTGAAAGGGAAGAAAACCTTGAAATGAAGCGAGTGTGTAATGACCACAGTCCTCAGCAGTGTGAAACATTAGAGGTGTTTTCCCTCGATGCTAAATGTTCAGGAACTTATTTGAACCACGTGCTGGTTTCGGGCAGGAAGGAGCTGCTCTCCTGCCCGGAGCTGGCCAGCCCGCAGCGGCCGAGGGATCTTGGTTCATTCCATGGTAGCTCAGGCTCAGCGGTCAGGCTGGGTGCATGTGCAGTTTGCAAGGCATGAGAGTGGCCCTGGTGCAGGGGGGATTTGTTTTTAGGCTGTCGGGTGAGCTAATAGCTGGGTCCTTCAACGCTTTTGTTAGATCTTGGTGGACTTTTAGCAGAGAAGGAGCTTCCTTTGTTAGACTGGTTCTGGGCGGGAGGTAGAATTTTCTCTATGCCTGCTCTCAGGCTTTTTGGGCTCAGGGATTTTTCTCTCCGCTTTTGGGCTTGGCGTGGGGAGGTTTCTCTCTACTCTCTGGTTCAGGGTTAGGTTTTTTTTCCTCTCCGTTTGGATTTTGCTGGCTCTTTTGGAATCTGGCTGTGTTAGTCCACGGGTGGTGGTCCACTGTATCATATGTTCTATTTTTTTCTTGTTTTAATTACTTAGTAGTAGTAGTAGTATTATCATTACTGTA
The DNA here is from genome assembly GCF_000690775.1 of Eurypyga helias. Lineage (NCBI taxonomy): Eukaryota > Metazoa > Chordata > Aves > Eurypygiformes > Eurypygidae > Eurypyga > Eurypyga helias. Next base: position 8,821 of record NW_010270009.1, read on the forward strand.
AGTTTCATTTATATAATTAAATCGTTCTTATCTCAACTTTTATGAGCTTCCCTTGTTTTGGGTGGTTTTTTTTTCTCTTGGACTCTTTTCCACTGGGAGAGTCGGGGTGGGGGTGGTAGAGAGACTGGTGGTACTTAATTGCCAGATAAGGCTAAACCACAACAAACCATCACAGTTACAAAAACAAATGCTGCAAAAGCAGCTGAGCATGTAGGACAGCATATACAGTAAATAGAATCTATTATTAGAATCAGCAGTGTACAAGTTACAGCTCCTATTAGACTGTTACAAGCAGTTTCATACCTACTATGGTAAGATTTTTAAGGTCTGTGCCTCAATGAGCTTCGTTAGCTGAGGCTGTCCCAAGCACTGCTACTATGTCATGGGATATTACACAGGGCAAGTCAAGGAGATACAAGACTGATCCAATGCCATGACACCACATCCCTTCTCTCCATAAACTGCCCCTAGACGTAACCTAATCAGGAGAGAGCTGAAAAACTTGTTATTTCTAATGCCATGGTATTTATCCCAAGTCACTGACCTATGCTGTTTTCTTTGGGATGAACTGTCAGTGGTGGTATCAGCATTTGCTATTCTATCATACACCCTGCAGTTTTGGGTATTTTCCATAACAATTCTGTTCCCAGCAGCCACAAAAGTGAAAAAAGCCAAACCAATCTTGTATTAATTAATAGAATGGAGAGAAGAAAAGGGGAAAAAGGTGCCTTATGCTTACTCAAAAAACCTTGAAACTTTAACCTCTGTGCATAAGAGGAACTCGGGAATCAGTGAGTGCTAGGAGAGGATTTTCTTGGGGTGAGGCTATGACAGTGGGAAAGAATGCATTTCCTTTTACTTTTTTAAAAAATTCTTTTAATTTTAAAAATATTGTTGGTATTTCTAGGTTTAAAAAAAAAAAACCCTATACTGTTAGTTTAACTCTGTAACTTGAATTTTGCAGTTTGACAATCTGATTTTAGAGGTATTCTAGAAAAGCTTCATTTGTCCTGAGACCTGCTTTTGACAGGAACATCCCTGCGTTTCCAAATCATTCATAAGCCACCTTGAAACAGGTTAAGAAATTATAGTTCTACCATATCAGCCCTGAGAGCAAACACCTACTGCAGTCACTGTGATGTTGCCAATAGTTTTCCAGAGTGAACCAGCTTTTGATGCCCTGCCAGCATGACACTGTCAGGAATATATGGACCCAAACATGATCCAGACCCATGTCACCTCACCCTTTAGTTCCTATTCTCCTCTCCTCAACCAGGACCTTAACCTACGTATCCATGTGCAGAATTTCTATACAGATCTTTTAAAAATATTCACCTCTTTTTTTCCACTGCAGGCACAGAGCTTACATATAGCGATTAGCTGTGGAAAGTGGATAGAAAATGATCATGGACTCTCAAGAATTCACACTGGTTACTCATGTCCTGATCCACTTCTTTATTTGCTGCACTAGATCATTATCCAGAGGGAGCCTTCAGGTAGGCTGCATTGTAGATATTAAAGTAATGCAATTTTGCAAGGGACGTTAAAACAGCAACTGGGGAGTGTCCTGAGGAAGCAACAAACCAAAAGGAGCAAATCTCACGTCCTTGGCAGCGAGAAAAAAGGAGTTGTTTCTTTGCCCTTCTTTTTTTTCCTTTTCCATTTGAAAAATAAATCACAGCTTGCAAATCATAAACATCTCCTTGAGCTTTTTAGGTTGGTTTTCCAAGAAAATTAAATTTAACAGGTGCCTACCTGTTTTTCAGCTTACTTTTCCTCCCAGTTTTCCAAGAAAATTAAATTTAACAGGTGTTAAATTTAATTAAATTTAACAAAGTTTTTCAGCTTACTTTTCCTCCCAGCCAACACCTTTTGGATGCACTGGGACCTCTACATGATTTCAAATTTGATTAAAATAAGCCAAGAGTAGGTTTCTACAAGTTTGTATAAACTGACAGCTGGTTCTGAAAGTTCATTCAAGTGTCTCCACTGAGGGCTCAGCTACTATGAGACAGAGAGAAACTGAAAACCATTTAAAAAAATAAAAAGAAAAAACCCTTTCAACTGGAACTTGAATTTAAGGCAAAGTTAGGAGAAACTAGGGTCTGTCATTTAGCACTCAAGCCCCATATTCCAAACACTGCTCTTCCTTGAGACTTTTGTTAACTTACTTCTCATGTTGGAGTACAGTAATGTCCTTGCTTGTAGATTTATTTTAATTTGAAAATGGGCATAATAACTAAATATTCACCTTGGATAGGCTGATGCTTTGTGTCTTGCTGTCTACTGCAGTTTTAGATCAAGATTTTACTGTTAGACTAAATTCCCTTCCGCTTTTTGCAGGATAGGTTGAAAGAAGAGGCTACTTGTATATGAGGCCATGTAGCTATTGCTTTACTCCATTTCTTGGAAAAGAGTTTTTGGAGGAGTCTTGCACAGAAGGGAACTCAAGGACTCTGACCTGTCGTCCAGACCCTGAGTCTCTCCCACACAGAAACTGAGGCAACATAAACTGATAGCAAAGAACACCTTCTGCGGTTACCAAAATAGTTTCCTCAAAGTTGACGTGTCCTCCTGGACACTGGCAAACTCCTTGCAGTATCTACATCTATGTCAAAAACAAAGGGGCCTGTTGCTTGCTCCTTTCTCCACATGATGTTGAAAAGCAACACTAAATTGCATGTGAGGTAAGAATGCTGAACTGCCTTGTTTAGGCTTGCAGGCAAGTAAGGTGTGTAGTCGTGTGTCTGCCAAGTTCTCCAGCTGATGAACAAGCCCTCACGATGTGTTGGGAAAACCTGCGAGTCACTCAAAGAACAAGATGCACAGCAGTCAGGACACAGGAGGGAAACAGCTGCAGTAAGGCACCAGTATGAACTTCATACTGTGACTTTCCCTGTAGGCAACTGTCCTTGTACAGGTGCTGGAATGGCTGCTCTAAATAGGCAGTTTCAGCTTCAAGTTGTGAATTTTAAGTTTCAGGTAGTCCTGGCTTCCAAATACGCTGCTATTACCAATTAACTCACAAACAATGTGTTTGTAACTTGTCAACTGTCCTGGGGAAAGAGATCTGTCAGTGTTTTTAATTGAAAGCTTTCAGCAAAATTCTGAAAACATGAGGCTTTCAGACAACTGTGCTTTCTAAACAAAAAATGCAGAATTTGGCTTTCTCTAGTCAGCCTTTTCTTAGGCTGGGAATCAGAGGCTATCCAAGAATTTTCTGTTGTTCATTTATATGAGCTTATTACAGCTACTGACTTCAAAGTTCCTTATTTCCTCAGAAAAATGATAACAATATATAATTCAGAAATAATTTTTTGAAGTCTGTAGCCTGATGCAGCTTTTGCTTTTGGTTGTGCTTGAAAGGATACCAAAGCTCAGGGGTAGCTGGTAAGCAAGCTGAAGCTTTGCTGATGAATAAGTCCACCACTACCAAAGAATGTTTTCCAGTCCTCCCTGAGCATAAGATTTTTCATGAAACTGCCAGAGGATGAGGTTCTCTTTCATCCATGGGAGGCGCTGTTTAAGGAGAAAAGCCCTTAACCATTTCCTGAGCCTTTCCTTTATATTTCCCTGCAAGTCGTTATATTTCAGCTACATTTTTTAATGTTTGTTGGCCTCCTTCTCTCTCTCAAACAGTACCAGACTTTCTTACTGAAGACAATTTGAGTTCTTTTACCCAGAAAACAGTGCTTTGATTGAATAGCTCCAGCTGCATAATGGTCTGCTATAAATTAACTGTTACAATTACACCGCATTTTCATTTTCAAATGCACCTGATACAAGTGACGATAGTAGTAATCCAGGAGAAAGATATTAAATTGTTCTTTTGGGTGTTTGTGGAGTTTTTTTGTTTGTTTGTTTGGGATTTTGGGTTGGGTTTTGTTTTTTTTTGGTGTGTGTTTTGGTTGGTTGTTTTTCTGTTTATTTTTTTTTAACTATGTCATTACACTTCTTTAAATAACATTTCTGTGTTATACCCACAGGACTTCAACACAAGAACACTGCATTGTAGTACCGGATATTATCAGGCAAGCCTGCATTCTGTCTTTGTCCCGGCTAAACTATGCTGGATGGCATTAAGAATCCCCAAAATCACTGCTGAAGTCCTGAAAGCCAAGGGATGCTATAAACAATCTGTTACGAACACAGCTATTCCAGTCTCAGAAGTAAACAGGGAAGAATTAGAACAAAGAAAAGGAAAAAGCGATTCATTTCTAGGTATAACAGAGGGATAGTACCACAAGGAGGCAAACTTGGATTATTTTTCCTAATCCTTTCCTATTTTTCTCCTTGAGAGAGGCTATAACCCATCTGAACTATTCAGATTGCAAAATATCCTCCTGTGGAAATCATACGAGGATCTTCCACCTTTTCTTCATCAAGAAAAGAGGTCACAGCACCAAGCCTGTTAGAGCTCAAGTAGCTTCTGGATGACACTCTTAGTTGCACGGTTTAGTTTTAGGAAGTCCTGCGAGGGGCAGGGAGTTCAACTCAATGATCCTTTTGAGTCCCTTCCAACTGGAGGTATTCTGTGTTTCTAGGTGAAATGAGCAGGACACAAGTTCAGAAGTCTGCAAACACTCTGGGAAGCTTCTTTGGCTAGTCACAGAAAGACCTAGATGACCCTGAAGGTGTGAGCTACAGTGGCAGACACGGAGTAGTCCATCAGGATGAAGACAAGGTGGGCAGCTTCCCACAAGATGGAGAGTGGGATGGCCACAGCCAGTAGGGCCATGACAGCCAGGGCCTGTCTCCTTACCAGGGAGGTGAGCAGGGTAGGCCTGCGTTGGTAGCCAGGCTCAACCAAGTCCCAAAAGCTTGTGGTGATGATAGAATCATAGAATCTTTTATGTTGGAAAAGGCCATTAAGATTATCAAGTCCAACCATTAACCTAACATAGCCAAGTCCACCACTATAACGTGTCCCTAAGCATCTCATCCACACATCTCAAATACCTCCTGGGATGGTGACTCAACCACCCCCGTGGGCAGCCTGTTCCAGTGCCTGACAGCCCTTTTGGTGAAGAAATTTTTCCCAATATCTAATCTAAACCTCCCCTGGTGCAACTTGAGGCCATCTCCTCTTGTTCTATCGAGGACAGAAGCAGGTGATAAAGCAGTTTCTTGAGTAAGGTTCAATGGAGTCCATGGCCAGGCCTAGCTGACCTCAGGGAGGGACAGAAGACCCACAGCTGAGCTTACATGGGGACACTAGTCAGGGTGTGGATTCCAGGTGAGGCTGGGTAAGGGCCATTAAAGCCTGTTAGTGTACTCAAGGCCCTGACATAGGCCACCTTTTCTTAGAAAAAGAATAGAGAAAGAGATGTCATTTATGATTATGAGGTAGTAGGTGCCCCATCTCTGGAAACAGTCAAGGTCAGGTTGTACAGAGCAACCTGATCTAGCTGAAGATGTCCCTGCTTGTTACAAGGGGCTTGGACTAGATGACCTCTAAAGGTCTCTTCCAACCCAAACCATGATTCTATGATTCTATGATGGATATCTAAATTACCCACTCACAGCTGTGTCTCCCCATTTTCAGCCTAGTCCCTTCCAAACTGAAAGCAAGAAGTCCTTTACTCCCTACAAGCACAACTGTCATTGTGCAGCAAAAAGTGAAAGATGTATTGAGCCAGAGAAAGACCAAAGAAGTACGGAACACTGTAGGCCACCAATTAAAGGTTCGATCCAATGACCAAGATTTGGCCATAATCAGTCCTGATGAGTCTATCACGATATGCTCTACCTCTCAGGAGCCAAGGATGTTTCAAAGCACCAACCTGCATCCCTCTTTATATGTGGCAAGCCTATGCTACTAAAATATGTTCAAGTTAAATTATGTGCATACTACCCTGACCTTCTCAACCCCTCCAGCTTTCTGATCAAATTCTTTAGCTGCCTTCTCATTATTTGTCCCAATATCAATCGATTATAAACTTAGACATTTCTCCCTAGTGAGTGAAGCAAGACTCAATAGTTTTCTCCAGATCTGGATCTAGTCCAATACTCCTTTGAAAGTACCTGGTAAATAAAAAAAAGCTTGGATTTGACTTCAGGTCATGAAAGAAACACCTGACTCCTGAATTAAGATAAAATGCACCCCGTAGCAGACAAGTACACTTCAAAATAAAGTAATTTCACATTCAAAACTATGTCTCCATATTGTCTAGAAATGGTCTCCTTTTGAGAGAGAGACTCAGGCCTGAGAATTTACATCAGAAAAAGAGGAGCAATCTTTCTCCCAGACAAGCTTGATCGAACCTTTAATTGGTGGCCTACAGTGTTCCGTACTTGTTTGGTCTTTCTCTGGCTCAATACATCTTTCACTTTTTCATGAAATGCTTGTCTCCACAAAGAAAGGGAGATCGCATGGGCAACTGTGTTGAAATTATTTAGCACCCTGACCTCTTTTTAGTATAACTAAGGATTGTCTTTTCAGTTTTAGAAAAGGGAAAGTAGAATCCTGGCATGCCTGTCATTTCTATGTATTTGCCACTGGGGGGAGCATATTGCCATGGCTATTTGTGTTGGGTTCAGTCAGGAAAGAGTTAACTCGCTTCACCGTGGCTGCTAGGAAGCTGTTCCTGGATGCAGGGAGCAGCACTGATCAGGTCGCAGCTGGCGCTGGGCAATGCCTGCACTGAATTCAAGGTCTTTCTCCCCTTCTGACCCTGCAGCTGCGTTCCCAGCTCTCGCTGTCTCGCTACAGGCAGCGCAGGGACACACAGCTCAGGCACCTGACCCCAACTGACTGAGGGAGTGTTTCATCCCACAGTACGTCATGCTGGGGGCAGAGGCGAGGAGGGGGTCCGGGAGTCATTACTCTCTCCCTTACTCTCTTGCTCTTTTACTTCCTGGCACTTGCTAACCCTCACCCTGACTCCTGCTTTGCTCACTCCTGTGCTGGCTCCTTCGGGAGGGAGTTGGTGGGTTTGTTCAGTTTTCCCCGTCTTACTATCACTGATATGGTTCAATCGGAATCTGCTG
>NW_010270010.1:0-15553 GCF_000690775.1 Eurypyga helias
TTCCTGGCTGAACCCAGCACAAATCGCTGTAGAGTTTCACCAAGACCAGACCGTTACAATTTCTGTTCCTCACTGTCTCAGAACTGCCTAAACCAGTCAATCCCACCACTTGCATCTTTTCACCCACTTGCTGTTTCTCATTACCTCACCCTCCATCCTTAGTTGCACCTATCCTGCTGCCGTGCGAGGGGCTGATTTAAAAGAAACGTAGTGGGAGTGGTGACAGAATTAATGCAAAATTAAGTAAGAAAAAGGCAGCAAGAAGCAAGCATTAAAATTTTGGATATAAAAGCCATATCACTAATTGATACAGGTAAACAACAATAGACACTTTCTAAAATCCTGTGTTTTCACGGACGCCCTGAAGACTTTCACCCACATGAAGACAGCCGCTGAGTCAACCCAGCAGGAAGGTACGGGGAACAGGTAATGATCCATCACACAGTGATGATGTCAGCACACTGCAAGCGTTGGCAGGAGCAAACATAAACTGTGAAACGCTGCCTCCTTGCCTGCGATTTTTCGAAAGCTGGTTCAGAGCTACGGCAGAGGCTCTTCCCTCTCTCGCAGGGCTCGGGATCCCTCTGCTGGTCACAGGCCACAGGTGCCTCCAGCCAGAGGGGTTTTTCCTGTGTGGGACAAAGTCTCCCCAAGAAAAATGTTCTTACTGAGTGGGAAGCTCGCCACCCGCAAGGCCAACGCGAGGCAGAGAGGGCAAACCACCTGCAACAAAGCCACAGGAGTCTTGCGACGGAGGGAAGACCTTCAAGGCAAGCGTCGGCAGGGCTGTCTGAGGGAGAGCAGACCCTCTCCTGGCAGCCGTGCACATTACAGTGTCAGAAATGAAATATTAAATAAACTAGGAGCTGGTGAACTGCACTCCTCCGCCACCAATGCCTGAAGGAAGCTCTCGTGCAGGAAGCACTGCATGAGAATTCAGTATCTGATAATGGCCTAATTAAGCTCCACCGTCTCTGAGCTGGGCAAACGTGTCCTGACTTCTCTGGAGCTGGTGCCAAACCTCGAGGAGGAGCCTTGGGAGCTTCTTGTTCACATCTCTTCCTTATGCTACCTTGCTAATGGTGTGGCCATCATCTTCTCTATCTACCCGCATTCTTAATTCAGCAAGAACCCCAGAAAGTGACCACGTGATATTCCTGACTGCTGGAAAGACCAGGATATTCAAAGGAACAGCAAATCACCTCTCAGGAAAAGGAAACCCAACAGTGACAAGCTGAGCAACGTTTTCTGTAGCATTACCACTTGTTTTTTGAAAGCCTGGAGCCAGTATGAGTCATAGCACTAATGCTGAAGTGACAATGCGTTCCTGATCATCTGCAAACTGCTGTAAGAGGAAAGGGTCTAGCACGCACCTATGCCTTATCTCCCAGTTAACAGGGAAAGAAGAGTTTGTGCAAAGTCTTCTCTGTCAATGGTTTTCTGAGAAAAACGTTCTGATCTTTCTGGAGATTCAAAATAAACCACAAGTGCTCCAGTTTTCTAGCCACCTCTCTCCTGATGGAGATGCCGACTGCAGGTCTCCCAGTGATGTTCAACACCATACTGGGAATAGGTTTCCAAACCAAGCAAGTGCTTCTGAAACCTACCTGTCAACCACCAAAGGCCAGAAACCTCGAGTGCTTCAAGCTCCTTTATGTCAACATGTGGCTAGGAATACAGCCACATCCCAGACTTCAGTGGGGTCTTGTTGGAGAGCAGTTCACAGGGGCTGGAAGCTCCTGAAGCTCTTAGGGACACCAGGGTGGAATAAAGGGGCAAAAACACCCAAGAAGGGACAGGACTCCTGCAAGATGTTGGCACTGATAGTTTCTCCTGTGTCCTCAGCCACAACCAACTGCAAAAGGGAGTCTGCAAACCGCGTGGGGACCTCCTATCGTGCTAACACCAGGCTGCCCACGCAAGCACTCAGCATCCACGTACGACAGCAAACCAGCGCTGGGTGCAGCACGTAGAGGTTGTACAGAAGGGACAGCTGTGGTGTGATTCTGTCTCTGAACATAGTGACCATATTTTCTTAAAAGTGCCTGGGCTACATCAGGAAAAACCTGCATCTGAGGAGGACAAAGCGCAGAGACTCTATCCTGGGGACTCCAAGGCGGACGCGTTACTCAGACCCACACCACGGCGGTAACAAGTGAGTGCTCCCTAGTTTGAAATGGTAAGTCATCTTCTTGGTGCTTGCTGGGACACTCGAGACAGATGTTAACCTGAAGGAACTACTGATTTCAGGGAAAGGAAAGGCCAATGAAAGGATGAGTCAAAAGGAAAACACGGGGGAAGAAACACAAAGGCTGCTGTTGAAAACAAAGCACTTCTTAAGCAAGCTTCCAGGGGACTTTCATAAAGCCCTCAAATTGCTCTGCAACGCAGGAGCTCCCAGTAGAGAAGTACCAGAACAACTGGAAAACAAGGAAAATGAAATGATGGCTCTGTGAGAAAGCAGACAGAGAAGATGTCATCCCCACTGCTGTCCCCTACGGAGGGCTTGTCACAGAGGTGCCAGGCAGCGCCCGCCCAGCTGAGGGGAACCCGTGTTCCTTCCCAGGGACGGGAAGGGCAGGAACCAGCAGCCCCCAAGACACCCCCCAGCATCACTGCCCCAACCTGTCACCCCAGGCAACCCCGTGCCAGGCTGTGCCACCAGCTGCCCAGAGAGATGCAGCCCCACAGCCCTCCCAGCCAGTCACCACTAAGTGGTTATCAACTCCCCAGCCAGTTTTCCCACAAAACCTCGAGTAAGTTAAATTCCCACGTGCGTATATCAGCTTCCTCACACTGAGCCTGCCTTTTAAATTACAGGCTGACTACAGCATGGGGCAGCTCTCTCCCAAGCAGCTCCCGCAAGAAAATCGTAAAATGAAAATAATTACTTGTCCGCTGCAAATCCTGATCCCCATTCCACACTGGGAAAACTCAGAGTTGGACACATTCAGCCCCAGCCCGCAGCGTGGTGTTTCTACTGGGACGACCATGCCAGCTACAGCTGCCAAGGGCTGACAAAAACTGCCTGGGGGGTCTGCATGAACTGATGTGTAGCGTAACCTGGCCAAAATCAAATTTTATAATTAAAAAAAAATCTATTTAGGAATTTATAATTCTATGATTTTGATCAGTACTGGGGAAGAAGAGGGCCCCTGCTGCCTTGGGCACCCAAAAGTGCGTGTTTACTTACAGTTGCTCTATCCTAGCCATGCACAGCTGCGTATGTCGCACACCCCTTCCCGTCTGAAGCACGTACGTCGCTTGGTCTCCCTCCTCCAGTAGCTCTTTTTGTAAGAACCGGCTGCGCGGTTATTTCAGGTACTTGTGATTGCCCAGATACTTCACAAGGTCACTTTACAACAGCACAAAAACCCTAGCTGGGTAAATACACACCATTTTTCACAGCTACGAGCTTCCAGAAAGCCAGAAGAGCCGGAGCTGAATCTTTACACGTACCACCAACCCAACAAATGATTGGCTTGCGCATCCATGAGACAGGACAAAGTCAAACCCCCAGCTCACACTGCATTTAACCATAGATCTGCCGACTGCAAGCCAGATTTAATGCCAACTCCTCAGGTCACCCTGAGGTGTAACCCTAAAATCAAAGCGACCTGAAGTGACTCTCCCAGGTTGTCTCCCCGCCGCGTAACTCAAGTGGTAGGACGTGGTTCTAAACCTGACTGCTCTGATTTCCCTTTTTGCCAACACCATGTTTGGGTGTTCCCACCTGTCCTTTCAGTTTTAGGTATTTGGAAATAGTTCTTGTCCTCTTTATCACTAACTACTTCTGATACCACTCCCAAATAGAAAAGGAGTCAGCCTCAAGCTTCTTATAAGGAAAAACAATGCCTGTGCTGTTTTTATAGCAGTAAAACTTATTTTATAACCAAAGAAAACGATGACTACATTAAACACTGCCTTGCTTTACAGGTGACAGATAAAAAAATTAAATTATCCTTATGGGGCTCAAGGTGAAGACCACCCAAATGCAAAGCTGTCCTGTAGGAGATTTTTCTTGCCGCATTACCGAGCATGACGTCAGCCACTGAGGAAACCTGGCTACAAGCAGAAGAATATTTTGGCAGGATGGGAAGACCCACGCTAACTGCTCTGGGGCACAACCCATTGATGTAAATGGTAACTCCACTTGCTTTCCAGAGTTTGTTCTCAAACCGGTTAACCCTCCTCTGATCCAGTTTCTTACGATTCGCTCTTTTGTTTGCCTGCAGGGGCAACAGACTTTCTCTAGTGCCAGATTTGGAATCTGGTTAGTCTTCAGCATTAATTTATTGTAGCTATTTAACTGTCAGCTTAAGGACCGTACAGCTGCATAAATAAAGCTAAACACCTTTCCAATTCTATTACAGCTCTCAACAAGGAAAGATGGGAAACCTTAACTTGATCTCAAAAAATCATATTTATTCCTATTCCATGCTAACCTTCAGGCAGTGTTAAATTTATCACACATGCATATAATAAAAATGATAAATATAGTATTTGATGAGTGTGTATATCATGGAAAACTGTTCTGATAACCACAAGGTTTTTTAAATCCAGACAGATCATTGACACGACCAAAACACAGTAATTTTCTGAGCAAATACAAATTTATCTGGTGCGGATGCAACAACTAGCCTATCTTACTTGTTATGATGCCTGGAAATGAACACTTCAGAAGTCCAGGTGAGCACTGGCACAGCTTTATTATTTAATATTTGCTTTCTTTATTTTAAAGATTTATTTTATTATACGTGGGCCAGCTAGAATCTCTTCCAGAAGACGTAGCTTGCATGAAGCAACATATCTTACCAAAATTAAGAAAGCCTCTCCCATGCACCAACATGCTTTTGATAAGGCCACGCTGATGGGAAATCTTCAAAAGCAAACTCACAAAATCTTCAGCTAAAAGCTAAGCACTGCTCCAGGTAATTTTGTGTATTTTGGTTAAAAGAAGAAACTGTACTCTGAGCTCTATTTTCTTTTATCTTAATGGGTATTTTAAAACATCTGACAAGTTTAAGGATCAGTGCTCCATAACTATTTTATTCAAGGATAACAAACAATTGGTGGTGTTACTGAGATGCGTGCGAGAAAAACTGTTTTTCAAACACTTGGAACTGTTATCCATAATTCAGAGACAAGGCAATAAGGCGGCCAATACAGAAACCCTCCTCTAACAGCTGAACTGCTGTCAGAGACACAACACGTAACACAGGTCCTACAACTCCTGCTTGGTGTTTCACCAGCTTCTGCGAAAGCAGGGTCCCTGCCACAGGAGTGGAGCAGCAAGGAGGCAGCAGCAGCTCACCCACCCAGCAGCGAGGTGTTCACTCCGCACCGAGGGAGTGCAGAGCAGCAAGCGGCAGTGCAGGGACAGGGGCACTGTGGCACTTACCCAGGTTTAAACTTGAAGATGATCCATGTGAAGACAAGGAAGGTGGTGGAGTCTGAGAGTGGCCAGGTCCTTGGCTGGGCAGAGGCATTCCCACGGGTCCAGGAGAGGAGGAAAACCCAAGGCCATTATAAAAACTGTGTCCTATAGGTGTCAAACTGCTGGATGTCCTCTTGTACAGGTCACTGCTCCCTGTAAGGGAGTCTCGTCGGGAGCCGCTGCCCGTGTTGGAGTTAGCAACTGGAAAGAGCAAGAGAGAAAAACGGTGTGATGTCAACGAGCTGCCTGAGACACCCAGAGAGCTGGAGAGCCAGTACAATGGCTATGAACTACTGCTCTGAACCAGGCTGCTGCTTTCCTAAGGGTGTTGCATGTGCCCAAATGAAACGCATTAATTAAAACCATGTTAACGATTGAGCAGAAATCCCTAATATAAATAATTAGCTTGAATGATGTCTTTGCATTTATAGCTTGGTAGCTTTTATACCAAAAGAACACGTTGAGAAATACACCTCCAAAAATCCACAAGCAGAAAGGCCAAGAAGATAAAAATTGACCTAAAGGAAGTGACAGAACGAAACGGGAGCAACCACGTGGGTTTTTGGAGACAAGCACTCGCGCTTGGCTGCGGGACCTTCAGGAGAAGGTTTGCATACTTCAGAGCTCTTCTCCCCTCAGCACAGCACTTAGTTTAACAGAAGATATTAAATTGCCCTAGGAGCACTGCCTCATATTTATTCTTTGGCCATTACAGCTAAAACAAATCCAACAAGATGTTTTATCTATTCATGTTTACTTAACAGCAGGTATTGCTTCGTGTACATTTACTTGAAATCCTTGTGCTCACCTTTCATTACATTAGAAAACAGCTCCTGTTTGCACCAAGCTTTATTGAGATGGAATCAGAATTCAATTTAACACATAAACCCAACACTTTTTTGAAGAGTTCTGATAGTCAAATACAAACTCTTCAAATGCACTGTCAACTTGAGGGAAAAAAAATCAATTTTGCATTAAAATCTTGTTTAGTAAATAGTGAAACTGTTAACTGTAATGAACTAATCATTTTTCATGACTGAACACAAGTTCTAGAAGCAATGGTCTCACATTTTTATTCATTGATTGAGGGAAAACAAGTTCGTGCAGCTTGGCATTGAGCAAACTAGTAATGGAATGCTGTTAGTTAAACAAACTGAAGTGAAAGACGTGAATTCTGTGTTTACCTGAATCCAAGATGGATCAAATTCTCAGGCTGGGTTTAAGGAAAATAGGGTAACTTTTATTTAAAACTGATCAGATGCAGTGACAGTGTGTCCCTCAGTCTTTCCTGATCGAGAAGGTTCAAAAGGCATGTTTTAACTTGCCCTTCACACTGATGAAAGCAGGAAAGCTCAGGACATAATTACTACCTCAGAGACTAAGCAGTAATTAAAACAATTGTTCTACTTCAAAACAACAAACTTAAAGGGAAAAAAAAAAAACCAACCCCCAGACATCTTCCTGGTTTGGTTTTATTCTGCAAAAAAAGAAAATCTTTGTCTCCAGCTGCCTAACAAATCAAAACAAACCATGTATGTAACGCTGGCAACCACAAGTGACCTTTTTTGGTGTATGATAGAAACAATTCCCAGAAGAAAGCATGGGAACCATCAATTACTACCTCAGAGACTAAGCAGTAATTAAAACAATTGTTCTACTTCAAAACAACAAACTTAAGGGGAAAAAAAAAACCAACCCCCAGACATCTTTCTGGTTTGGTTTTATTCTGCAAAAAAAGAAAATCTTTGTCTCCAGCTGCCTAACAAATCAAAACAAACCATGTATGTAACATGGCTGGCAACCACAAGTGACCTTTTTTGGTGTATGATAGAAACAATTCCCAGAAGAAAGCATGGGAACCATCTCAGAGCAGCTTTTTTAAAATCACACGAAGTTACTTAGCCCTTATCCTGAGGTCTGTGCTCACACACAGATGGTTACCACTGGAGCAAACTCCCCACTATCTCCAGCAAGCACAAGGAGCTGAAGGCACGGGAATCCAGAGCTGTTAAAAAACTTAATCTTGTAGCAACAAGGGGACACCCCGTAATGCGTGTAACAAACCAAACTCAGGACTTTTGTGCTTCTAATTGTATCATCTACTAAAAGAATTTTCAAGAGAAAGCGCTGCAGATGTTGAAAGCCACAGCAGTCCCTGGAGGAAAACCGCCCTGCAACCTCGGGTGGATGCAGGAGGGCTCAGCAGCCCTGTGCACCCGAGCCAGCTCCCGCAGCTCATGAGCTCCAAATGCAGCTACTGGGCGACCTGCTTCTCTCCTTTCTCCCCACGTAGAAGCTGCTGTTCTTACCTGCTGTCCCAAAGCCTCCCAGCGCAGACCCCAGCGTGGCACCCAGAGAGCTGCTGCTTCCGAATCCCAAGGAAGTGTTGGCAGGCTGGGCAGAGCCCTGAGAAAAGAGTGAGCTGCTCTGGGAATTGCTGCTGAGAGAGTTGTTGCCGTAAAACGAGCTGGATGCCAGGTTGTTGGTGGGCTGCTGCTGGGGCTGGGGCTGGGGCTGCTGTGTTCCTAGAGGGCGAAACGGTCCGTTTGTCGTTCCTGCCAGGCCGCCCGCTGCCCCGTTGGCGGAAGCTGCAGCCGCTGCAACCGCTACAGAGAAAGTAATTGGAAGCACAGACTGAAAAATCCATTCTCAGAGCAGTTTTGGAAGTTAAAACTTAGCAGGTTCCTTATATTTACTATAGATCTTTTTCTTTCCCCTCAAGATGAAGATCTCCCTTTCACAAACTCTGCAGAAATTCTCTTTGCTGTGTATCTGAGCTCCACAAGTCTTGCACAGACCCAGTGAATGCCAACAATGCCTGGCTATTAGTGCTGTTGTTTGTAGTATTAGAGCTACCCCCATCAAACACACAAAAATGCTCCCTTTCTCCTAAGATCTAAGATTCAAATCAATACAGCCACATGCTTCGCAATAGCCAATTAAGAAACACAAGTTTTGAAATAAGCAAAATTTTAGAGCACAAAACGCAATCCTGTGGTGCCGAGAACATCAAAAGCAAGCACTTTGCTTTTCCAGACAGTTCTAAAGTAAAAGGAAAAGCAAAATAAACAAGAGCTACAAGGAAACAATTAAAAGGCCCATTTCGTACTCTAACACTGGCAAAGACTGCTTACACGCACAAATTCTGGTGGAAAAAATCCTTTTGAAGCCTTGAACTCGCAAAGAACCCTAATAAAACCCAGAACAACTCATGGCAAAGGCCAGGCATGTAAGATTTTACGCAAGGTGAGCATGTGGGAGTTCTACCCAGGTGAAAACCTTTCATTACGTGGGAAACTAGATGCTAGCAGACACATTTAAATAACTGTCATGCAACTCTGCAAAACTGTAACAGAGTTTACGGGACGCTACCTCTCTCTGAGGCTGTTCTGGAGGCTCAGCCCACAGTGAGCACAGAGGACGTTCTCAACAACAATCTCTGCAACGGATCTCAGTGAGGGCAAGTGTGTCATCATTGCCTGCAGAACCCAGAGGGCTGCAGGTCCACCCTCTGCCAGGGACGAGCAGGATGGGACGGGACGGGACTCACCTGCTTGTGCCGCAGAGGAGCTGATGATGACTGGGGCAGGGGCTACCAGACGGACGGGGGCCCCCAGGCCATTCCTGGCCCCCGCGTTCACCACGAGAGCACCTGTTTGGTCGTAGTACGCAGCAGGAGCCAGCACTGGGTAACCTGAAGAGGCAAATTACAGGCGCACAGGTTAAGGTAACAAGCAGCACAACACGTGGCAGATCAATCGTCTTCAGGAGTACAGTGCAATAGGATTTTTAAAGGAAAATTTGAATGGAAAAAGCAACGACAGCTCTGCTTCTCCTAAAGGGAAAAAAAAAAATCCACAGTAACGGTCCATGACATTACACTAGTAAGACTTTCAGGTACAGAAGAATTCTGCGCCCCGCTCCCCTGAACCTACTTTACTAGCATGGCCCGCTGTGTGAATTCAGTTATATGGATAAAAAAAGGTCTTTTCCCTTCTGAGTATCCCGTGTTCAAGTATGTGAGCACACTGCACCTCCGCACCCTGAAGCTGTTCAGTGTGCACACACATGCAAACAAGACACGGAACTTGAAGTTGTGTATTTCTGAAGGTATGTATCATAAAGCATTCTTTTAATACATATAAACACTCTTAAATCAAATATGCTGGCAATATACAGAGAAACAAGTTTTCAGCAGTATATAGCTCTTCAGGTACCTCGCTATATAATTCTACAGTTAAATAAAACTTTTAGGAAAAAAGTGAAGTGATTCTCCATGGTGAGGTCAGAAAGAGAATGTTCTCTGTGAATATTTGTTCTGCAAATATAACCCCCAAAACCCCAATAATGCAGATTTAAGGAAATCTGTGGATTACTGGAAAACATGCACATTACAAGTCAGTCTGTAACTTAATACAGCAACATTGTTCTAAAGCTACAAAAATGCCCGGTGCCACAACCACGTGACACTTCCAGTGAGAAGACCAGGGGCTGAAACAATCCAGATCTCTTACACTTGACCAGCAGGACATACTTCCCCACAGTCAAAAGAACCCTTATGCCTGCCCTTCGCCATTACAACACTATTCTGTATAAATGAATGTCACAGCAGCCTCACGGATCAGAGCTAAAATTCATACAGCAGCTCCTCTCCTGCAGAATTACACATTACAATAAACCCCTGCTTCCTTTTACTGGTTTTCTTTTCTTGTTTTTAAGCCCCTAGTATTTGCATGGGAGAAATTATGAAGGGGACTTATTTTGTTACGGTCAAGCACCTGGCAGGGATGGAGAGATAAGGCTAATGAATGGGACTAAGCTCGCTCTCAGGTTTTAAAATAAAGATCACATAAGCTAACATTATCCACAGAAAAATCTGAAAGCAACTTTCAGTAGGGGCCATCAATTCCTTTGGGTACGCAAGCAACTCACACACCCGTGCAGCAATACAGACGGTAACGTTCCTTTTCATCTGTGACACAGGGACCTAAGCCCTGGTTTGATGGAAATGCTGCAGAGGGTCATAGGTTCACATCTAACAGCCTCTTGAAAAAGCCTTGTATACCCACAGATTAAAACCAAAAAGTAATAAAAACAAAGCATTGCTGAATGCCAGGCAAACCTGACACCCTGCAGAGACACAAGATACGATTTTCTTGGATCTCCCTGGGCACTGGAAAAGTCGCAGCTCGCTCGGAGCCCCTACCTGGCATCCCCGCTGCCAGCCCCTGTCCAAAGGCCAGGGCAGAGTTGACAGCTGCAGCAGCCACCAGCGGATCAGTCTGCTGTCCCTGCTGGTTCTGATTTGGGGTCAGAGGACGCTGACTGGCTCCCCCGCGTAGAACCTGGAGAAGACAGAGGAACATCGATGTGTATTTTGGGACCTAGGAGCAAGCTGCAGACACAGACACTTGCAGGAGCATCAGTAGCAGTCTAGTTGAAGTTCTCGCACACAACCAGCGTGTAACAACCCCTCCCCTGTACTCAGGACAGACCTGCCTCCACCACAAGCCTCTACACTCCCGCCATGGATAAATGCAGAAGAGCAAAATTAAATAATACATCCCTTCTCAGGCTTACTGAGCAAAATCCAGAAGCGCTTCATCATCTGACCTCTTCCATTTCCTGAGATACCTTCAACACTCATCCGGTTACAACTGTTTGCAAGTCACCTGGCCCAGCTCAGGAAACGTGGTCTCTGACACAAAAGCACTGCTGAAAGCATACCTGAGCAGAGACCTTAAAAAGCCCAGCTTAGGAGCTGGGGGCTGATGACATGAGGTGACACGGGTTTTTCCAAGCTGCCAGCCCCCACTGAAACCAGCAACCCAGTGACACACACTTACTCATCGGAAATAATGACCGAAGATCACACACCGCCTTTTATATGTAGCTCTTGTGGTTTCAGCACATGTTGCTCTCAAAAGGGAAGATGGCAAACTGACCTTTCCTGTAATTACCTGTGACAGGCTGTGTTTGCAAAAGCCTTTTACTCAAAGGTGAGGCAGGAGTCTGCACACACTAGCGAGGTCAGCTTATTAAAAAAGCCATCTTCTGGTACTCAGCATGCCTTGTCACAAAAAGTAACATCGTGTGTGGCATCCGATAAAGTTCCTAAAAGGAAAAAGTGACTGTGTGCTGGGAGAGGATACTGATGTTAACTGATTCAGACATGTATCTCAATCTGTTCTTGCTGTCAAAGCCTGGATGTGAACTCTTCAGCACAGAGTCTCACAGGTTCCAGTACCTGAACTTCAGGTACAAGTTCCAGTACCTGAAGGGGCTATAAGGAAGCTGGGGGGACTTTTTACAAGGGCAGGGAGTGACAGGACAAGGGGTAATGGGTTTAAATTGAAAGTGGGGAGGTTTAGATTAGATATCAGGAAGGAATTCTTCCCGCAGAGGGGGGGGAGGCACTGGGACAGGTTGCCCAGAGAAGCTGTGGATGCCCCATCCCTGGAAGTGTCCAAGGCCAGGCTGGATGAGGCTTGGAGCAACCTGGTCTAGTGGAAGGTGTCCCTGCCCATGGCAGGGGGGTTGGAAATGGATGATCTTTAAGGTCCCTTCCAACCCAAACCATTCCATGATTCTATGCAGCTGCTTGGCGAGCATGCTCCTGCAAGGGCACTGTACAGAATGTATGTGACGGATGGCAGGCTGCAGGAAGTGAAGTGTTGGCGTTTTTATAAATACGCTATTAAGGTGTCGTAAGCATCACAAATCAACTGTCCGTAATCATCGCTCTAGGTTCCCAGAACATTTGCCTCAGCACTTCTTGGAAAAATTTCATCCAAAAAATAGACACCGTATCCTCTTACGGATGGAAGGTTTGCGATAAAAACAACACTCATGGACCCCACTCATGCCCGCTTCATGGCTATAAAAGTAATGAAAGATATTATAAAGGCTACTGATGATGGACATTTTTTATTTTAATAGCCTAAGTCTTTGCAGAAGCTGTCTTGGCACACGCCTTCCTCGTGAGTAAAGGCCCCCAGTCTGAATGCCAAAGCATAAACGGCTTTAACACACACTCAGCTCCGTTTTACCTGTGCGCACTGGTGCGTGCCAGAGGCCTGTTCAACACGCTCCTGGCCGTGACCTGCCAGGCGGGGAGGTCTGAAGATTAACTCTGTCAGGAGCAACGTGCTCTCCTCCTGACTCCTGGTCCAGAATCGTTGGCGTGAAACATCACTCCTTTGATTATCTGAAAGCACCTTATGCTGCTACCCAGCACTGGGTTTTGTTTTAGTTTTCAAAGCAGAAGCTAAGAAATTCAGCTGCCAGTTGCTGTCTTTGACAACTGCCACCTCAGACACGCAGGGACCAGAAAGGAAGGCTTTGCGTTACCGTGAGAAAGGAGCCTCCTCCCTTTTCAGTAGGATAACGAACCCATTTTGTTCCCAAGCAGAAAGTACCATGGGACAGAGGCTGATAAAACTGTATAAAGCCAAATTCAGGCAAGGACCAGCCCTTAACCAAATACCAGACAAAGTAGCTGGGGTCTGGCCCGGTAACAGAAGCCCAAGTCCGGCTCCTGACACCCATCCTACGGGCCCTGCTCGGGGCTGAAAGGAGAAGAGCGGATGTATTCGCCGTGTGTCCAAGGGGAACAAGAACCAAGCCAAGGATAATGGGACACACCTCATCCTTCCAGCATTTAACTTAAATACATGAGTTTAGCAACCATCACTTCAGTCTGGAAGTTTGGATTTTTTTCTTAAATGCCAATTTAAATAGCAAGTTAATAAACTGCGCTCCCATACAACTTAATAAGATGTTTAGGATGGCTTTTTTATAGTAAAGAAAGAGAATTATTGTTCCCTATCAATCTGTGTGCCAGTCTCTCAGTTTCCACCCGCTCCAGTAGCTGCCAGATTCCCATTTGTGTCGTCTGGATCAGAGGTACAACTATGATTAAATACCAGACCTTCAAAATGCTTATTTTACCCAACTGAAGTTAGGAAAATTAACCTAGTTAAACTCCAAGGGGGAGGGAGGATCCTGAGCAAGAAATTACACAGTGATTCATCACAAAGATGCACAACAATCCAGCAGGAGAGCAGTACAGGCTGTATAATACAGTATGCTCTCACTGCCAAGGGATTAAGGCAGAAGAGGTGGATGGGGCAAACCCCACCAAGCACACATCCTGTACAAAGTACGTAAGGAAAAGCTTCCCTTCGCAGCCCTGAGACCCCTTCATCACTTTTTTTTAAAAAAAAAAGACCATTTAACTGTCTCAATATTCATCTCAAACCCTTAATGGGGTAACAGCAGTTCATATGAAAAACCTTTCACCAGATTCATTAATTTTGTCCTTTTAGGTGTCAAATTCTCCAAATTTTTGTGTAGATTAAAGCAAAAGAGCTGCACAGTTCTTATAAAAACGTCAAATTCAGTGAGGTTCTTTTTGTACTCGTCTTTTGTCTCCAAGTCCTCACACAGATATCAAACCAATTCATTCAGCTGTTATTTTGACCATTTTAGTCTTCACAAAAACCCCAGTATTTTATACTGGACAGCATCCTGCACAGAAGAACACACTTGCTGACATTCAGTACTGGACACATGTTATCTCCACAGCCTTCAAGCTGCAGTGATGGGCACAAAAGCAGACCCTAAGATGACAATTTCCACTTGCATGCCAACAGCCTGCATTTGCTCAGCAGCATTCACCAACTGATTAGATTGTTCTCCAGAGCATTCCCACACAACAATTCACCACCACAACTGTAGGTGCACTGTCCTCCACGTGCACGATGCAGAAGTAACAGAATATGCAGATGTTTCTTCTCTTTTTTTAAGAGAGGCCTACGGCTCTGCCCTTCTCCTCAGTTACAGCCGAGGGCCAGGAGCAGCCGTTGAGAAAGAGAAATCAGATTATTCAAAGCGGCTGTCCCCCCTGTAAAGGGCTCGGTGTGCAAAGGACCCTACCCCTTACCTGCTGTTGGCCCTGCTGGGTTTGCTGGGTGGTCTGCTGATTCGCCGAATTAGTGGCGGCGGCAGCGGCGGCGGCTTGCTGCTGGAAGAGACTGGCAGGATAAACTCCCCAGGGCGTAACTCCATAGTACTGGTGAGGGACAACCGCCGGGCCTGAAACACCAAGGGAATCAGTGAGCTTCTGCAGCGTGACAAGCACTACACAGCAAACGGTCACCGAAGTACCCCCTCGTCATATTTGGTTTAACAAATCCTATTTCAAGGTGTTCTGCTTTAAATCCTTTGCAAATATGGAGGGACTCTGGCATTTGTATTATTCATTTTTAAAAAGCTTAGAAGTCAGACCTGAAATTTCATCTGTACTTGCTTTTACCTTATTGGATGAGGTGAAAGGCTGCTACCAGCAATCCTGTTGAAATTCCATGTTTTTATTGTTGTACCTTAATTCTATAGCGAAGGAACAAAACTTTACCTCGCTGACATTCACAGCTCAACACACCTATCATTCAGCTCCCCAATAAATTAAGAAAACCTCTTCGCATCAATTCCCTAGTGTTTAAAAAGTTATTTTTCCAGCTGCTCAGTCCTACTTCGCATTTACAAATCACCAAAAAGAGGCTGCATGATGCTGAATCTTTTCACATTCCCTCCTCCTCAAACTTAAGAGGCTTAAAAAAAACCCCACAAACCAATCTTAGAGAGCATAACTTTTGAAGATTCATTGTGTTTTATCAAGTCCCAGGACACCGCACACTTAATTTGGCAGTAGCAGGATGGCAGTCTGCATCCTTAAGTAATTCTAGCTAGCCTAATGCTGAGGAAGTGCTGAGTACTCTGCGTTGAACGGTGGAGTCCCTCCCACCACCTAACACATATGTGAATCCAATAATATCTGTTAATATGCCTGTTCTAAATCTTTTGGAAAGGTCAGCAGAAACGTAGAAGTAGTTCCTCTGCTTTTCAAATATAGCACCTATACCACGGGTTCCTTCCCCAGAGCAGGAGCAACTTCTGGCATGCTAGCCTTTTTCAGACAGATACTAGAGAAGAAACACGTCTTTAGTGAGTCTGAACCATGCACTTGTTCTTACACGGAGTGAAGATAGCTCCTAATTTAAGAAACTGTTAAGGCTCTGTATTGGGGCCAGTTGTTTAATGTCTTTATCAATGACC
>NW_010270011.1:0-17535 GCF_000690775.1 Eurypyga helias
CTCCTCCCGCCCGCCCTGCCCACAGACATGTTTTCCCAGGCCGCGGCCGGACGCTGTGCACGGGGTCACCCATCACGAACCGTCCGCCCAGCCCTCCCCGCCACCCCCCGAGGACCTTCACTGCCAGAGCAAGGTGACAGGGAGGGGACCCACACCCCGCACCAGACACCAGCACCTGCCGGGAATCCAGCCCGAGCCCCCTGGATGCTGCCTGGAGACCCTCCGCTGCCTCGAGCTGGGCAGAGAAACCACGGGCAGCAGCAATGGAAACAGGTTTCCCAAGGGGCTGTGTCGCTAGACATGGATTCTCTGACGTCTAATAAAGGCTCAGCACACATTACACCCACACTCAGCGGGGCTGGGAAGAGGGTCTTGTTGCCTTCACTGGTCAGCAAATTTCAGGAGCTTGTGGAAACTTAATATATTTGCGATCTGTAGTACAAATGTGGCAGAAATTATCCCGTTCAGACGGCACTGTGGGAGGAGCAGGCATGCAGGCACAGGCGGACAGGCACATAAACATGCACAGAGCCCAGGCTTCCCTAAGAAACAAGAGGATAAATCCCACAGAGCCTCCTTCTCACCACACACTGAACCGAACCTTGGAGGAGCCCAAACACGCTGGGCTTTCACAGAGGTCTGTGGCAGGGAAGGAGGGGCCAGCGGGTTCCTGCTATTTCCAGCTGGGTTTCCTCAGAAGTCTTGCACAAACCTCCGTCCACGTGTCTGCATTCCCCCCGCTGTCAGTAACCCCCCAATGTGCCAGCCGCCTTCACCCACATCTGACAGAGGAGTGCAGAGACACATTGCTGCCAACCAGGTTCATGGAAGCAGCCGGACAGGTAGATGAGAGGCCTCGTTACAGCTCACGCTTCAGAGGAAGCTCTCTGTGTGAGATGGGCCCTCGGCAAACGCCTGGATGTCCCCATGGGGGTCAACCAGCACCCACACACTCGCTGGAAAAAGCTCCTGGTGGTGCACAGCCCATACGAGACACCAGAGAATCCTCTCCAGGCAAAGCCTCTGCCCTTCTCTGTCAGCTTCTGAGGCTGGATGGTGTTTCCCAAGGAAAAGGCATGCACAGCCACTCTCCACATCTCTTGTACCCAACAAGGGGCACACGTTGTGGCCCAAGTGCCACCGTGGTCCCTCAGAAACGCCCTGAGTGGGGGCGGTGGGGGCAGCCCCACCAGCTCGGCAGCTGCAAAGTGACCCAGGGACAGAGGGCACTGTGGGCTGGTGTCCCCACACACAGACTGCGAACCCGGATCCCCCAGCACCTCCCAGCACGCCGGGGTAAGGGGCTGAAAGTAAAATCAGAGAAAGCTCAGAATGTCTCATTTTGCTGGTGAAAACAGAAGAAAAGGGTGAAAACCAACATGAAAGCTGGAGAAGAGGAGGCTCCGAGGAGACCTCATTGCAGCTTTCCAGTATCTGAAGGGGGCCTACAAGGGTACTGGGAGAGAACTTTTTACAAGAGCCTGTAGTGATAGGACAAGGGGTAATGGGTATAAATTGAAATCAGGGAGGTTTAGATTAGATGTCAGGAAGAAATTCTTCACAGAGAGGGTGGTGAGGCACTGGAACAGGTTGCCCAGAGAAGCTGTGGATGCCCCGTCCCTGGGAGTGTTCAAGGCCAGGTTGGATGGGGCTTTGAGCAGCCAGGTCTAGTGGAAGGTGTCCCTGCCCATAGCAGGGGGGTTGGAACTAGATGATCTTTAAGGTCCCTTCCAACCCAAACCATTCTATGATTCTATGATTCTATGAAAGCGGAAAAAAGGACAAAATTCCCCTCATCATCCTCCTGCACGGTCACTGCGCTATGGCATTTCCCTGGATGTAACCCGCTGGTGCGGGAGCACCAAGATGGTGGCTCCGACAGGAACAGCCCCTGGCTGTGGGATGTTTGGAGCCTGACAGCTCTCCCTCGAGTGCTCGTGGGGCTACAGCCACCTCACCCCTGACCTGGTACAGACATGGATGGGGAAAAGCCCGGGAGATGCCGTAAAAGCTCCAAGACGAGCGAGCTGGAACACCTGAGGCAAACATCATTATTGTCAGGAAAGCCACTTCCCAGAACCCTGGCTCTGCACTTTCGCTTTAAAAATCAGAAATGAAAAAGGAGAAGTCACACCCTAGGATCCGAGCTTCTCACAGCGAGTTTCCAAATTCCCCCCTAGAAATTCCCACACAGCCAATTAGTGTGTGAAAAGAAAACCGCATCGTAAAAGTGCCTGTACGTTACCTAATGGAAAGCCATGAAACCAGCTGCCCGGCAGATGCCGGCGGGAGCTCCGAGCCTCCAGCTCTCACACTCCAGCGCTAGCGTGAGCAATTTTTCCTTCTCTTTTTGGTGTTTTCTTTCCATCCTGCCTTAAAATAAACTGTTGCCTACAACAGTGAATATGCAGAAGTGGAGCGCAGCTTCCCTTCCCATTCTGTAAACAGAAGTATTTTCCTACTTACAGAAATGACAGAAAATCACCTAAAGCAAGGCATGTGTCTTCACTGCTTGAAAAAGTAAGGAGCTGAGATAAGTTTCCCATGGGAAATTTGTATCCTACTGCTGCTGAAGGTACTGGGGCCGGGGCACTGCCAATGTACGTGAAGTTAAAGAGGAATTAACTCTGCGCTGCGCTCGCAGAAATCAGCGTCACCCCTCTGAACTAAGCACCACTCAGACACATTCAAGGACCAATTCCAGACCTTTCCGTGATAACTGAAGGCACCCCTCCCCTTCCAGCATATGTACAAGCAATGCCCACAGGAAGCCCCGGCACTGCCTCCCACACTCTGGCTACGCAGCACTGGACCTGGAGCTGGAGCTCGCTTCCCACGCCGACCTGGGTTTCCGGAGCAGAATGAGCACGCCAAGCCTTATGCAGCCACGGGCATCCCCGTCCACGCGTAGTTTGGCACTCAGCACCAATAAATACCAGTTATCTGTTTCCTGCCCGGCCAGCTCCCAGCACCATCCAGCAAAACGCCGAGATTTCAAAGCTGCCAGCACGGACAGGGCACGCCGACAGGAATGAGAAGCGCAGTTGGACGCTCTCCCAGATGCAGCGGGTTTCCATAATTAACCTTCATGCAGTAAATAGGTCTCACAAGTTTTGGGAACTGCTCCTTGCTATGTCGCCAACCAGGAATTGTTCAAATACCACCACCTCCAACCCTGAAATGCCCTGCCTGCTCCCAAGGGCATCGCTCCCCTGGGGACAAGGGGTGATGGCAGTGGGGTGGCACTGCCAGCCCCAGCTGGTACCAGAGCCCACCGCCGCCCTGTTCATGTTCTGGAAAGCCCCTGCATGGTGCAGACGAACACGAGGGAAATCTGGGAGTAAAAACAATCCTGGAGGTAGCACAGAAATTGCTGGCCAGTGTCTGCATGAGTGTCAGTACCCGAGCACCGGCCAGCACAACCCGGGTAAGAAGCCCTCTGGCCACCGATGGGGCAGGGAGACCAAAGCCATTGGGATTCCGCATCACCTCCTTCACCATCCTCAATCTCCTCCGCTCCCAGCTCTCCTCCATCCGCCAGCCACGTGCCCTCCCTTCAGCAGATGCTTGTGGCCATCCTGCCCCAGCGCCCTGTGCCCCGGACGGCAGCAAGGCTGGAAACGCCAGCTGGGCAGCGACTCCTCAGGACAGCGGAGAGGAAGGAAGGGCCCTGGGATGCCTGACAAATTGTAAGAAGTTTCCAGGTAACAAAAGAGGCTTCACTCGGGTGTCCCCAGCCCCGGGGCAGAGCAGCGCCATGCGGGGTGTGCACGGGCCCCGGGCAGCACTGCAGCAGCCGCCCAGGGAGCGCTCCCCCCGCTTTATCTCTGCCCCACTCACATCTTGGCTCAGCTCCAGGGGAGCATGTAACCACGGTTATCAAGTGGATGTGACAGCTTTGGTTTCCTCTCCTGCTAACGAGCCTAATAGTAGTCTTGTGTCTGTTTTATCCTCTTCTAAAGAAAATTAAACACAGCCCTTTGCACCCAAAGTGAGTATAACCCTGTGCAGGAACGCGACTGTATTCCAAGTCCGTGAGGAAGCCCAGGGCAACGCTAGAGCTGGGCTCTGCGTCATGCCCAGCCAAAAAGCAGCTTCTCCCCCTTGCAGGCTGGCACCTGAGACGGGAGCTGTATCTGGCCTGTACAGGGAACACCACCACTTCCACAAACATCACCTTGTGCAATTTAAATTCACGTGTGTAACCTCTGCTGTCTTTAATGAATAAACAAACAAACAAATCAATAAATATAGCACTGAAGTAGCCACATCAGCCCCAAACGAGTGAGGATTCATCATACCTTTGCAAAATGCAAACACATTTGTTACCTTCTTTACTTTAGCAAGGGGAGAAAACTTCTCTCCTTCCAGTATTCATTCCTCTGGGACAACAAAGCCTGACAGTCCCCTCCAGAGAAGCCAATGCTCATCTTCTGCAGCAGCGAAGGGTCTCTGCCTCCCTGGGGGGTTATTTTAGACCCAACAAGACAGGGCTGAACAACTGACATCCATGCTGAAGGGGCATGGGGTGCACCAGCTACTGGAGGGAAGAAACCAGCTGGGCTGCTGGACACGCTGTCCGCGGGATGTGGCTGCAGGATGCGGTGGGGTGGCAGAGACGGACCAAGCCGGGGTCCCCCCAGCACCACCATGACAGCTTTCCTCTGCAAGGCAGCAGTGCTGCCATCTCTTGCTAAGCAAGCCAGAGGAAGGAGGATGCAGCCAGTCCCCTGGAGCTGGTGGCTGCTCCTCTCCGTGGTTTTGGCTCACACGCAGCATGGCAGACAGCACGGAGGTAGATCTGTGTGTAAGCCAGGTGAGGCGTTCCCTACAGGCGTGTCCCAGAGGACATTGGGGATGCCTGCTCCCCACAGGCATCTCCACTCCTCAGAGTCTTGTAGCACCTTTGGCCACCTCCTGACACCAGCCCCTGGCCCCCAGCTTCAGCCTGCCCCCAGCAGCACGAGTGCTGCGGTAGCTCAGGGGTTAAATGTGCTGTGTTGGAGTGCTGCAGCTGTCTGGTGGGAACAAGGGGATGGAAAGGGCACCGATAGGAACAGAAACAAAGGGCCAGGAAGGTGAAGACCCTGATCCATCCTCCTTGCCTCCCCCACCTGCATTTTTGCAGCTGCTCTGCCCCAGGAGGAAGAAAAGGCAGGGCAGGAATCCATCCCCGAGCCAGCAGGAACCTCAGTTTCCATGTCTGAGAAGGCAATGGCAAACCAATCTCAGGGGAGAGAGAGCCTCTGGCTTCAGCCCATCCCACACACCATCCTGAGAAGGTCTGTCAGCGCCAGCACAAACGATAGCTTGGCTCTGCGTGGATCGAGACTTGGGGTGAAAGGCTCCCGTCTCCTCTCTGGCACCAGTTCTGTTATTCCTGTCAGGCTGGTATTCGCTCTGCCGAGCTGCCCGTACCTCTGCAAATGCACATCTGCGTGCACGGGACAGGGAGACACTTTCCAGTGAAAACAAGAGTGAGAAAGAAGACGCTTGGGTGGCCAAAGCACCCAGCAGGAACAAGTGATGCTGGTAAGAGTGACAGCACTGCAGCAGCAGGATCTGCCTGCAGGTCACGACCCTGTACTGAGCGAAGAATATCGAGACACCCCAGTACAACGCCAAATGGCACCCAATGGCTGGGATGAACAGGTTGAACTTTGCAGGTCCATTTGCACTCCCCCTTCCGCACGCTCCAACAGCCCTGAGCCTGCAGCCAGCAAGCAACTGCCTACAGGGAAAAGGGCAGCCTGCCCTGTCCAAACGCAATTACCCAGTTCACAAAGAGCTGGGCGCTGCTGGCACGGCCTTCCCAAAGACTGAAGGTTGTATCACATACCATGGTTTCTTCTCAACAGGTACCTAAGCACGTAACGATTTTCTGCAGCAGCCTGTGCACTACGGCGAGAGCAGAGTTATGCCTCCTCCTATTTAAGGTTCCTAACGATCCAACACTTTATTTATTGAATATATGTTGTCATACATATATGCATTTCTGCCGCTGAGGTGGCTGTGATGGCTGGGTGCTCTCATTTCTGTTACTGGAAACCCATAAAAGAAACAAGATGAAAACAGCTACTCAGATGCTGAAGAAAATTAATCCATCTTGCCCATCCTGTATCCCACCCTTTCTAAAATTGCCCTGTTGTTTTCCTGTTGATCATCCCACGGGTCTCACACGCACTTTGTTTGGACTGACAGACGCCATCCCTCTGCGGGCAGCCAGCAGTGTGGCTTCGGGAAGGCTGGGGCGCAGCACGCACCAGGTGCTGCAGGTACAGGCCGAGAGCACAGCTCCCTGATGAGGAGGGATTGCATCACGCATTTCTTTACATTGACAATAACGAAAGTCCATATTTTCCGCTGCTTGGATGCATCGGACCCAGCAACAGCACAACGATGCACCCGCAGCCTACTCCCGCCTCCAGCACGCTCTGAGGTTACAGCCCAGAGAGCTGCATCCTGCTGCTGCTTTCGCCACAGCATTACACCACATGCAGTGCGAGACCCAACACAAGCCATCACCAAAGGCCCAGGAAGGTCAAGGTGAAGGAAAACAACAGTTTTGCTAAAAAGCCAGAACCAGCAGCAGCAGCTCTCGCCTTTGCAGAGCACACTCAACTCCATACCGCAGCATCTGCCGCAGGGTCACATCTGCATCTCCAGTCAGTGCCACCTCCTGCAGCTCCTCTCCTTGCACCACCTGCTCAGGAGCTATCCTCAGTTCCTTCTACTTTTAAATCCAGGCATTGAAGAATAATTACTTGCATAATACATGAGAGAATTTCCCTTACTTTTATGCATTTGTTTAGAAGAAACACCAGCATGTGTTACCAGAGGAACTCCATTCCCTTGTGGTCTTTCTGCAGCTTTTTCCATGTTGTACAGATTGATAAACCCATCCAGTTCCCAGCTGAGGAATGCACAGGCTTGGTGGGAGTTCTGCCAGCCTGTGGGGATGGCAAGCCCAGAGCCAGAGCTGTCACACCGGGTCCGGTGGCTATCCAAGCTGATGGCCAGGCACTGCCACAGTCCTGGTACAGAAATTCATCCTCACAGGAAAAAATGGGCACTGATTTCTCAGCAGAGGCACAAAGGGTTGCTTTAGAGCTTTCTGCTCTTTTTAAAGGCTGCAATACAGAAACAAGCCAGAATCAAGTATTTCCCCAGCTCTGTGAAACAATCTGTGTGAGCAAAGGCGCTCGGCAATTCTGCACGTGCCAATGGTTAAACTTGTGAAAATCCCACCCCATGTCAGAAAGATCTCTGCAAAACTCAAGCTTCTAACACCACGAAGATCTCCACGTGCCGATGACCCCAACAGCACCCCTCAGCCTGCAAATGGCACACTTGAGGTTCGTTTGCAGCGTGACCCTCCTGGTCTGCACGGCAGCCCACCTCCCTGCTGTCGTTCGGGAGAAAACTACAAATCAAGGCACAGAACCAAAACCACAAGTTTCAAAAAGCACCCACGTAACATCCCTCACACGAACGCAGGTCTGCGTACGCCGGGGCAGGACTTCCACCCTGCCCACGGGATCTCTCCCACGTGGAGGTTAAGGGCTGGCTGCGTAGCTGCAGCCCCTTCTGCTGTGCCCAGCACCCAGCAGCATCGCTCGGGCATCACTCACAGCGCAGCTGCCAGCGGCTCCGGGCAGGCACTGCCCCCCCCAGCCCGCAGCTCGCCCCTCGCAGCCAAAGCCCTCTCCCCCCACCTCCCCATGCCCTCCTTTCCTCTCGCTTAAAACTACTTTTAAGTAAATCGGTGTCACCAGGCGATGCCACATCCACGGCACGGCCGGCACCGGCATCGCTGTGCTCCCAGGGCTGGCACAGCTGCCGCCCCAGCCACCCTCCCTGCCTGGTGGTGGGAGTCGGGCTCACGGAGAGGGGTTTTGGCTTGGGCTCAGGAAACAACCGAAGGTCAGAAGGAGCTGGCACGCCGCGCAGCCACGGCGCTTTCACCAGCTTGGCTGACTCCATGAGAAATAAGCCCAAATATTAACAAGGCTGCAGATCTATTACGCCTACTGCATCTTAAGCGGGGAGCAGCGGGGTTGAACCGAAAGCCACACACAATGAGATTGAAACCAGCCTGTGCTTTGTCGCATCCATTTCCCCTCTCCTTCCTACCACGCACAGCCGCACCCTCAGCACTAGCGCCTTATTTCATCAGGGCTCACAGCGCACCTAACTGCAGCCCCTCTCCAAGCCCGCACGCTCCCGTCAGGGCAGAAGCTACAAGGCATTTCAAGGAAGGAAAATCTGGTCTGTTTGTCAAGGAGAAAAAAAAGATTTGCTTAACAACAAAACAAATTACACCTCCTAACCCTTCCCTCACCCTTGCTGCATAGAAGCCAAAGCAAACTGACTTGCTGTAAAGGAAACACTGTTCTCAAGAAAACTCTGACAAGAAAAAAAGGTCATTTTACAGACTTTCCCATCTCCCCCCAAAAGCGTGTTTGCTGGCTGAAACCTTCCAATACAAATACAAAGCTGGGACACGAGCAGACTCACCATGGCAGAAGCTGTTAATCCTGGCTTTGTTCATTGGAAACCGTGGATTAAATGCAGAAAATAATATCAGCATGACCACGGGCCTCCTTGATCCCCCACCTCAGCCACCCCAGCACCATCCACCGGAGGCGAGAGCACTCCCAGCCAAACACCTTCCCGCGGGCAGTCAGCTGGGGATCTCCGATTTTTCCATGTCGTCCGACTGTAGTGAGCTAATAAAATCTGCCCTCATCGACCCTGCCCGTCCGGGCAGCCGTCTAACTTCGCGTCAGGAGCAAAGAGGACATCCCCGGCCGAGCAACGGGCTGAGCTGTTTGAACCGCGGGGGTGGGAGCAGGCGGGAGCGCGCGAGGAAGCCAGCGCGAGAGCGCACATGCACGCAGGCACGCTGCTTAACTGTTTCCAGCTCTCCGTAAGCCCTGCCCGAGCAGCGGGACACGCTGGCTTCCCCCAGCGTTCCTGCGGCCGGGGCGTTCCCAGCCCCTGGAGTGGGGACACTGGGGTGGCCTGTCCTGGCCGTAGCTGGCTGGACACAGGATGCCCATCCAGCCAGGGGAGTTGCAGCTTTCAATTGCAACTGGAAAAATTAGGTACTGCGAGGATGCTCAAGTGTGAAACTTCCTGCAGGGATGCGTTTTCCAAGCAGCAGGCTCTGGAAGCCAGACAAACCAGGAGCATGCGGCCCTGCCCTGCAGTAACCTGGGAGGGAGGAGAGCGATGGGCACCACCAAGACCCTCTTCCTCATCCCATCAGATGCTGACTAGTCAAACCACTGGCCTCAGACCTCAGTTGAGGGCTTCCCTTGGGCAGCCAGGCAGGACAGGGCGTGCGTGCGCTGCCTTTCCCGTGTGCAGGAGATGGGAGGGCTGGGAAAGCTGAAAACAAAGACTGATCCATCATAAATTTCCCCATTCCCTCAGGATACCAAAAATGAGTAAAAACTTTGGAAAAAGATAGTTCAGGGTAAGAACAGGAACACCTGTTATCTAAGATACCTAGACTTAGGCCTATTTCCTACAAATTCATGGTCTGCGTTCAACCCACCACCCTGCCCTGGGAGTGCTCCTTCCCTCCATGCAGGCAGGACTTGCCTAACCTTTCCAGGCAGAGTGAAGCTGAGGGAAACAGCAGACTCCAAGTAAAAAGCTCTGGTTGACATGGGATTAGTCTCCGTAACGAAAAGCACATTCTCTGCAACTGCACTTCCCCGAGCCGGCTCTTTTGGCATAAATAGTTTACATAATGAGCTGTGAGATCCCCTCGCTTGAGCAGGACCAGGCAGCGGAGATCCTCGGTCCAGAGCGCAGAAGGGGACAGCTGAGAGGAGCAGGCTGGTAAATACATCTGTGAGCAAACCTTGGGAAGGAGCAGGATGAAAACACCCGCACATGTGACAGCGAGGGTGTCCAGCTGACAACAGCGACCGCCTTGCAGATGGGGAGGCGTCTCGGTGGCCATCCAAGTCACCAGCGACCATGTGTAAAATTTCCACCAACACAGGAGGAGTCAAAAGCCGCTTCCAAATGTGATCTCACATCCCAGCCATGCAGGGAAGTACCGGGCCTCCAAGGCAGCAGTGCTGCTGCCCTTCAGTGTGCTTTAACAGAGGGTGCCTTGGCTGCTGCCCGGTCCAGCTCACAACGCGCACTCCACTAAAGCTGCTCAGGGATCCCACAAAGCTGTTTTGACATAGCAGGTTAATGAAATCCCTGAACCGAGAGGTCTTGATCCTCTTGGGACTGAAAGCGAGCACTCCCCTTATTGCTAAAAGCCAGCAGTGGATTTAGCTGACCGATAACAAATAATAAACATATTTTACAGCAAAAAAGACCCTTCTGTACACATGACAGCAGACACCAAACCCAGCTGACGCTGCAGGTGCACACCAGAGATGCAGGATGGTGGTGGCCAAGGTTGGCTCTTTGCAGGGCACACACGCCACCAACACTCACGCCAGCACCGGGACAGGGTCCCAACCAGGGTGAAGTATGTGGGGAGGCACAGGCGGGTGCCACACACACGTCCTGCCTGCTGTAACACCCTCCCCCTCGACAAGGGGATTTTGGTCCAATTCTCGTCAGGAAAAGCCTCTTCCACCACTATCCCTGGCCGGACCTTCCTGTCATTAATGCTGCTGTGGCGCCACAGAAGGAAACCAGACCGTAATTTCCAGCTGCAGCAAAAGAGTAGCAGCTGCCTCCTGGGTCTCCAGTCAGCCAACATCTGTAGGTGGAAAGAAGGGAGGAGAGAGCCTTTGCTGGCTCCAGAGTGATGGGAGAGGCAGCCAGGCGTCCCCTCGTCGGGAGCAAACTGAAATGCTGCCCAGGAGAGGAGGTGAGCGGGTCCCTGAACATACAGCTCCTTCTGGGGCACAGAGAAGGACACCAAACCAAGGACTACGAGACCCTCCAGACCACACTGTCCAGATGGGCAGCAGCAGTGACGAAAGCAGAGATAATGAGCCCATAATCATCACAAAAAGGTGGAGGTCAGAGTGAAACCTCTGGACAACAAACCTCAGCTCAAGGCTTCCCTTTCTTTAAGAAGCTAACAGAAGCTGCTGGAGAGAGTAGACCAACAGAATTTTTGAGAAGTAGTTTTAAAGGATGTCACGGTTTTGCAAAGAGACAAAGGAACATTTAAAAAAAAAATACAGAAGTCTCCTTGCCAGGAATGTGGGGAATGTCAGGGAATATTACCAAACAGGATGCAAAAACTGGCCTCAAGCGATGTCACAGACTCATACACTGGCCTGACAGTCAAGATGCTGAAACCCGATGGAAGACAAACCATGATAATGGCAGATTCGGCTTATCTGCCTTGGTCCCCTTTGTCTGACTCCCACAGGAGAAGCCAGACAGCCCTGCATCCCTTTCCATAGACATGCCTACCCACAACCCAGACACAGCATAAAACGTGGCCCTTTATGTACAACATGGCATTTTCTGAGGAGCTGAAGCAAGCAAAGCCTTGTGGGGGACATGACCGATGACCCTGTTCCCGTTACGGCAGAGGGAGGATCTCAGGATGCACAGAGGGAACTGGACCGGTCCGTAGCCGAAGGATAGTCCTGAATCCCAGACCTTCACTGTAAGCAATAGGAAACGCATCTCTGAGATGGTTAAAATTACTCTCTTCTTCAGTTTTGTTAATTAACCAAGTACTTCCTGGCCTCCCAAGGGATTTACATGAGCTCACACCCCCTTGCACAGCTATTCCGGCTCAAGGGAAGTTATGACGCCGAAGACATCGGAGTCAGTGCTGTGGCTGCAGACAGCGAGGTCAAAAGCAGAGGAAGACCTCCCCAGGGTCAAACCAAGGAGAAGCCCATAGGTTAGAGGACAGCAGGAAGCCCTAATTCAACACACTACCATTTGTATTAGCAGCATTAGAAAACAGAGGCCAGTTACTGGCAAACCAGCGCCTTTTGGCAGGAATGGGCATGTTTTTTCCAGTTTCCCTTCCACGTGAAAGCCACTGCGTAAGGAAAAGAAGATTTGTCACAGCAAGACCTACTCGGGGTTTTCTTGCCCAGCTGAGCATTGCCCTGACAGCACGATGGTCTCATTTGTGCTCCCAGCTGGACACAGCGAGGAGGAGTCTGCTGCTAATGGCAAATTCCCCTCTTGATGATGGGCTTATACACAGGGCTGATGAAGGCTACAGCCCACGTCCAATGTGTTCTAGGATTTATACTAGGAAAACTTTCCGCTAAAGACAATTATACTGGAATATTCCCCTGCAATCACACACGGAGGAAACTCTCCAACGAAACCTCAGCCACAGCGGCCACGCATGCCATGCAGGGCAGGGAAACCTCGTTCTCCCCAGCGTTTTGGGGCAGAAGGACCACAGCAAAGGCTGTCACAGTACTCACTCGTGTCTCCTTGGCTAGCGGGAAACCAGCCAGGAAGAGCTCTCCACAGGGCTCGAAGCCCATACGACCCGCCACGTGCTGCAGGGTGAGAGACCTCGACAGCATCGTGTCCCCTCCTCAGAGGGGCTGCTCACCCTCGGAGCCCCCAGGGCCACCTCCGTCCATTACATATGTGCTTTGTACAGCAGTATTTTATACGTGGGAACTGCCCCAGTAGTCATCTTTGCAGAACAATGTTCTAAAATGTTTATCTTTTCTCAAGCAAGCGCTACTTCTCAGCTTCACTAGCGTGCAGCAATTCTCCTGTTGACATTTCAGAGGAAACCTTTGCCTCAGAAAAGGTCTACCTTAGAACTGCAGCCTAACGTCATTTGTGGTAAATCAATCAGCCCACATCCTTCTAAAACTCATACGTGCCTATTTTTATAAGTTGCTAATTTTTGACTCACACAAGCGTGCTTTCTGAAGAGACTCAAAGCCCTCAGCTTTCACAAGTGGTTAGAAAAATCAAGTGCTTAGCTGCTTTGAAATGGCACGCTGGGAAAGTCTCTATTCCCATCCCTTTGTTAAGGGCTGGCCCGGAATGCCAGCAGTCCCGGTGAGCCTCAGCATCTTTGGGGGGCGAGCAGCAGCAGCCCACCAGCCACTGCGGCCACTCGCTATCTGGCCCCATCCAACAGAGCCTGAAAAACACAAGTTCTGATGCATGGATGCACAGCTGCTCGCCTGAAGCTCACCTGAGCAAGCCACAGCCATGTGCACACAGACAGGCACACTCCAACACCCTGTCCGGCACGCAGGCTCGCATCACGGACGCACACACGTGTGCACAGCGACGCTGACCCGTGACTGCTGCGCTGCAGGGCTTGCTGCTCTCGCCTGCCAGCTGCTCACTGAGCGTTTCGTTCCTACCTGCCAAGAGCCCACCTGCAGAACCGCAGAGGGTCATGCAGTGCCTCGTGGCTAAGATCACCAAACTGGACTGGAAGAGCTGATCTTTGCTCTCCCCAGCTTTCCAGAATGTTCCCGGAGAGACATGTGGGATACGGCATCTCTTCCCACTTCTGCTGCAAAACACTCCTGTGTCCATCCCTACCACAGGACCTGCGGGCTGGCACCAGAGAGGGATGCACAGGACCGCTCAGCATGGCCAGATGGGACTTTCTCTCCAGTCCCCACTGGCACTCCTGAGAAGCCAATTCCTCCCTCCCTGCTCCCGCCCAGGTGGAGAGGGCTGGAGCTGAGCAGAACCCCTTTCTGTCCTTTCATTTTCCTCGACAGAACCTACAGCTTTCCCCTTCACACTGTTTTTTTACCCTGAGAAGGGTCTAAGGTGTAGCCAACACTGATTGAGGTCACCCATCAAAACAGCCCTGCTGAAGGTGGGGTTGCCCCATGTCTCACCAGCCCACCCTGCCAGAGGATGCCAACCCAACACAAGTGGTTGGTCTCCCGCTCTCTGACACAACCTTATTTACAGCACCAGCATCATCAGACAGGTCGAGCTGCACTTGCCGTGCTCATTTTCCCTTATTTGCTCCCCTTCTATGCAAGCCCTGCCTGCTGTTACCCTTTTCCTCTCTGGAGAAGGAGCCGTTACTGGATAAACTACACATGCCGACTGGCTGGGCCAGAGAGATAACAAGGCAGTGAGCAGGAGGCGTTGGCACCCGCCCCACGGCAGGCAGGACATTCCCCTCCGGCAGCTCTGCACCACAGCAGGTCCATGGCACCGACCCACTGCCCCGGTTGGGCAGGGGAGCAGCTGCAGCAGTTGTGCAGGCAGGAGCTCACTGACAGCTTATGGTTCCTCCTGCCCATGGTCAGCACGCCCATGCCCACAGCCAGCCCCAGGCAAAGCTGGAGGCAGGGGAGCAGCGTTAGAAAATGGGGGGAGCACTGTCAGTGCCACTAGTGCATCATTCGATACCCTGACGGACTTGGGAGCCTGGCCAAGAAACAAGAGTGCCTTAGTAATCTGCAAAACACAGACTTACACAACGCTGGGTTATATTTATCTGTGCTATCTCTGTGATGCCAGGAGCCCTTTACCAGCAAAGGTCCTGTTCGAGGAGTGGCACGTACCACCAGAAAGCAGGTAACTTCTCAGGTGAAGTGGTTGGGCAGGTGACCGGCTCTGCCAGCGCAGCCAGGGAGAAGCCCACGGACATCCGAGATCTCTGCATCCATTTGTAATAGGGAGATTGGGATCTCAGAAGCTGCAAATCCTGTGAGGAAGGACCCTATCCTGACCCAGAGCCAGGCAGTCGGGGCAGGCTGGCCCTGCCAAGACACGTGTTCTTAATTCACCGTGTTTTCCTCCTCTCTATGGAGACAAAAGATAAAATATCAGTGAACCTTATCAAATACTAATCACTAAGACTTCTGACTGTGTTACCCTCTGCCTCTCTGACGGCTGTGGCCAAAGAAACAGAGGTGCGAGACGTGGCCCCCTTTCACCTCCCTGGGGGGCCTCAGCCCATCACCTCAAAAGGAGAGGTGCCAGCCCAAAGCACAGCTCGGGCAGAGGCGGGAAGCAGGGGCAGGGGTTGGGGCTGCCATCGCAGGGCGAAGGGCTTGCTCTGGGTTTGCTTAGCTGGGAAGGGGGCAGGAAGGAAAAACGTCAAACCACAGAGCTCTGCCAAGTGCTCAGCGCTGCTTCCGGCAGCAGTTTTGCACAACTTAATTAATGAGCAAACATCTGCGGCTTCACATCCCCTAAAGAACATTCACAAAAACACGCTCCATTCATGCACACATGGACACAAAATAATTCATTTTTTAAAATCACTGCTTCTCAAGCAGGTGGGAAAGCTGTGGGGAACAAGAGTGGGAGAAGCAGGCGCTGCCGGCGCGGGATGCAGGGGCCGGAGGATGGCTGCACCCAAGCCCTGGGGACAGCGTGACCCCCACCACGGCTTCCTGCGCAGCCCAGCACCGGAGGAAGAGGTCTGGGGCACACCCAGCTCCTCTCAAAGCAGGCTCTACCAACAGAGAAAGGCAATCCACTGAGAATTTGCCTTCAGCCCAGCCCCAGCCTGCCTCCATCTCCCTGCTGCTCAGAATCCTTCAGCCACTCCAGCCTGCCTGAGTTGCTGGCTCCATACATCTTTCTCGCAAGTCTGAGGTCACGGCTA
Source organism: Eurypyga helias (assembly GCF_000690775.1). Lineage (NCBI taxonomy): Eukaryota > Metazoa > Chordata > Aves > Eurypygiformes > Eurypygidae > Eurypyga > Eurypyga helias. The sequence goes on from NW_010270011.1 coordinate 15,533, forward strand.
ACAGCATCCGTGTGCCCAGGGATTGGAGGGTGAGGCACAAAAAGCTTCAGTTTCCCAGCCAGCTCTGACTTTCTTCTTTGTTGACCACTTCTTCAATCCCACGCTACACGTCCTGCCACCACAGGGACCTCTCCCAGTGCCAGGGCACTGACCGACCAGGGAGGACAGGGTGGAGAATGAGGTAGGCACCTCATCCACCTCTTTCAACCTGCGTGGCAGAGCCTGGGCATGAACACGTCCCTTCAGCTGCAAGCAGTCGGTGTCACTCACGGCACCTCACGAGCCCTCCAGCAGCAGAGGACCACGCAGACCAGGATTCTGTCCTACCCGTGGCCAAGAGCAGCCAGCCAGGGAGGAGCACCGCACCAGGACCCACAGCTCTCCTTCCCCAAAAGCTCTTCCGGGGCCTCAGCAGCCCACGGTCTGGGGAGGCACCTCAGCCGACCAGCACGCATGCCACCGTGCCACCCCACAACCAGGGAGGCTGAAACAGGAAGGATGAAAAGGCACGTGCCTCCCGTGACAGGTGTCCTCACTTTGGGGACCACGTCTCACACCTCCTCTAACCAGAAGAACTAAAAGCAGAGTTTAGAGAATTAATAAACACAGCAGTGCAGGTTTGTTTTCACAATGGGGGTCTTGGAGGACACCAGACGTCGTGGCCATACCAGGAGGGAGGTGGGGGCAAGGCTTTGTCCCCCCCAGCATGCAAATCTGCGGAATTTCCAGCTTTTCACCACCAAAACACAGATTCCACCCACCACCCGTCTCAGCAGGCAGGAACGGGAAGTAAGACCAGCCTCCTGTTTCACCAGTGAACACATCTGTCGCACGTGCAGCAGCGATTCAAGCAGCGGATCACTATTTTCTTCAGGCACATTTCCTATTTAGCCATCCGATGACAAAATCAATGCATGCTTCTTTTGCTTTATGGATCGAATGTTTAAAACCACAGCTAGCAGTCAGCTGGCATTTTTCCAATTCCCCAAGAAAGGCGGTTTTGGCGTCTCTTTGCAGCTTGCATGGCTACAAATCTGACCGAGAGTCGTCTGCAGGGGTTTTTTTAGCCAGAGAAAACTTAACAGATGGAAAACCCCAAGGGATAAGGAGGCCAGGGCACAAACACAGCCAAAGCCAAATCCTTTTGACTCTGAAGCAGGGAAGGTTTTGGCATTGCTCATGCTGCCCCAGATGAAGTGGTTCTGCTGGATGACCGGCACACGCTGAGCAAGCACGGTGCAGGACGCGCTCCGAAGGCTTTTCCTCCTCCCTCTCCTTTATGGCAAGGAACGGATTGCGGGTTCCATGGCTTCCCAGCAAACACAGCCTCAGATCTCTGATTCCCCGCAATAACAAAGCATCTTTAAACAAAATCAAATACCCACGCTGTATCTTCTAAGTGCCCTCTGTGCTGTGTCTTGTCTCCATTTCAACAGCAGGCATCTGGCCACGGGCTCCAAGGTCTCAATCCCATTCCAACAGACGGGATCCCATGAGCCAGTATCAGCAAGGTGGAATCCCATGGATGCCATGAGCCAGTATCAGCAAGGTGGACATCTGGAGCACACGCTTGGTGTGTGTTCGAGCAGAAACGGCACCAACTGGGCCATTGGAAGAAGAAGGGCTTGGAAGAAGCCTTGTTGGAAGAGTAGACATATACTGGAAAACCTATGCATCCCTTTCTGGAGCTGCCTTATTAACCTGTGCAGAGGCAGCATCTAGTAAGCCTCCCAAACATTTTTGGAGGCTATCTACAGAACACCAGCGCTCCCAGTTCAGCCTTTCCACGCCGCCTCATGGCCAGCGGTATTTCGTGGCTGGGCCCACCACTGCTCAGGTTGCCAGAGCTGAGCGACGCTACCAGTGGCCCCGGCAGAGACGGGGCCCGGAGCCAACGCGAAACAATGAAAACCATTTACAGAGCAGGAAGCTGCATCTGCTGGATGAAACGCTATCTTCAAACAAGACGTGTTTGGATAACTCCAGTTTCATAACTCGCCTCT
>NW_010270011.1:17551-25530 GCF_000690775.1 Eurypyga helias
ATAAAAAGAAAACAAAATGGGGGAGAAGAAACTTGGCATGGGGAACAATGGGAGGATTGCTTGAACCAGGGTGCCGCCTCGGAGGTGAGCACAGCCTGCTGCGTCTCACCCCGGGGCTGCGGGGCTCCGGCTGCGGGTCCGGGGATCTCGCACAAGAACAAAGCTCTGAGCAAGTAGGGATGGGAAAAGAGTTAAATCTGCATTACAAACATCAAGAGCAGAGTAAATTTTGATGAACTTCTGCATTACTCTGCTTGCTTGATTGTTTTTATTTTTCATGGAAATTGCAGCCATCTTGGGGGAGAGAACATAATTAGACAGAGGTCAGGATTTGGGGTCCAGCAACTCTTATTTTCATTATCTTAAAGGTGATGGAAGGGATGGTCTTGAAAGGTGGAAGGGGATGACAGATCACCTTTTCTTGGCACTGACCACTTCTTGGGCAGGGAAAGACAGCTGTTCTTGGGTGTTAGTGGTGGATTATGGCTGCTCCTTAAATTCCTAATCTAAAAACCCTACAGACATTTGAGAAGGACTTAACAGTGCCTTAGCAGGTCACTACTTAGCAGGGAGAAGGCAAACACAAGAGCTCCTTAGCTCCAAGCTCAAGGCACCTGCTCTCTGACCCACCAGAGCTACTGCCCGAGCAGCGAGGCCGACTCACCCTCACCCCAAATCACGCTCCCTGACTAGGGGCAGCTTCATTTCTAAACCCTGAGGCGTTAATGTAAATCAGGGCTTGCTGTGCCACTGACAGCTTCAGCCCTCCTGTTTGCTCTGGCCCATCCATGCAAAGGGCTGTTCCAGGTCCCGGGTGCCCCACGCACACCAGCTCAGCCTCACTGCGTGGGGCCAGGATGCCAGGACCCCGCTCCCTGCCCTGCTCTGACAGCCAATCCCACAGCCGCTGCTCCACGGCTGTCACCATGGACAATTTAGGACAAGGAGCCAAAAGCTGAGGTCACTCGGCTCGGACCACCGGACCCCTCCCCAGCACCCACCTCCTCTCCCCACCCTCCCTAGTCCAAATATAAACTTGCTTACAGGAAATGCCTTAAAGAAAAGGCACCTCCCTGAGTCCTGAAGAATGCCCAGAAAATAAACTGTCTCTGGACAAGAAGGAAATGGCTTTTTTTTTTTTTAATCACACTGCAAGACAGCTTTAACCCTTTCAGTCCCTGCTGCAAACTCAGCCACCCTCAAGCCTCAGGCCCTTGGGGAGTTTTGACGTGTCTGTGCTCCAGGTGGACAATGCGAGAGGAGCCTTGTGTCAGAGGTCCCTCTGTCCTTGCACCATCACCAGGCCTTGAGCAAAACTGGTCCAAAATCCATAATCCAAATGCAAACTCTCTTTCTGATAAGGGAAGCACCGGACCCTCATCGTCTGGGACCCACCCTTAATTCAGGTAAGCACAGGCTCCTTTCCCAAAGCCACAAAGAAGATGCACTCACATGGCTGTTTGCATTACTGGGGGTTCTGCATCGCTCCAGGCAGCTGGGGAGGCTGGGGGCTGCACCCACACACCCCACCTCCCCACCCCCACCCCTTCTCCAACAGCCCTCCCATGGGATGGTTAGTCCCACCTCACCTACCAGGCTCCCTAAGGAGGTGTGCTATGCCCTTCTGCAGTTAGAAATGTGGTTCCTGAGCTTCCCGCAGCAGGCAGGGAGGGGGTTCCCACGTGGAAACTGCCGTCAGAAAGCACGTGGAAACTGCCGTTAGAAAGCAGCGATGAGAAAGGCAAAGTGTCCCAGGCCAGCCCGCAAACCCCCATCAATGCCACCCCCAAACCCAGCAGCTGTGGCAATGCCACCCCCGAACCCTGCACTGCATCCGCTCCAGCTGGGCTGGGGGGCAAAGTGAGGCTCAGGGAGTACCTACATTCCTACACAAAACACTAGGAAGAAAAAAAGAGAAGAAATCCAGGACACAGAGGCAGCAGTCTCAAACCAGTCGGTCAAGGAGGATCCGAAGAAGCAGCCCAGCACGGGGAGAGGAGAGCTCACCCTCCACGGTCCCTCCTGGGGGGATCCCAGGCAGCGCCACAGCAGACATCTGGCATCCCGGGAGAGCCCCCAACCAAGACACCAGCAACCACACTGCTGTGGGCATAGGCTTTGCCAGGGCTGCGGGAGAGGAAAGGTAACGGGTAGGACCAATAAATAGAACCTGGTGGCAGGATTCAGCAGTGACCCCGCGCGTTCGCAGGGCACGAACTATCTACAGAGAAGGCAATCCTTTGTCATCCCTCTTCCACAGAGCTGAGGCAAAGCCTCTGCTGAAGCAGGGTCAGGAGCAAAGCCAAGAGCACAGCCCCAGTCCCTGGATTTGCAAAATCACTTCCCTTGTCACCGGCCCGCAACATCTCCCGAAACGTGCCCCTTAAAAAATGTATACTCAGGGCTTTAAGTCTCAGATGCACAAAGTAGTTTGATACAATTCAGCTGCTGCTGCAAAATGCCTAAAACACTCGTTGCTGGGTTGTTGTTTTTTTTTTTTATTGACCAGCAGCAGCACTGGAAAAATGCTGCAGAGGTGTGTGCAGGCCCTGGGCGTGGGAAAGGAAAGCAGCAGGGTCAGCTTCCACTTGGCTGGAAAGCAAGTGTCCGTCCGGAGCACCAGCCAAGGGTTCAGCGGGAGATCACGCGTGCCTCCCGACAAGAGAGACGACTTCTGCTCAGTTCACGCTTTTTTGCGTTGTCCGTTGAGGTACCCAGCGTGAACAGCCCTGACGCTGCAAGGGAGCCTGTACCAGCCATCAGTCACCCTGGAGAGCAGGAAGACGTGCTTCGGAGAGCTCCAAAGCAGAAGGATGCTTCGGCAAGTGCCAAGCAGGGTCCAGGAGAGCAAGGTTGTTGGCTATGGCTCTGCCAAGACAAGCTGTGCAAGGAAACCAGGGAACAAGTGAGCATTTTGGTACCTAAAGCTTCTGGAGATGCCCACATGGGAGGTGTTAAGGAAGAGCAAATCATGCAGCAGATGCCCTGTCCAGTTGACATGGGCAGTCTGAGGATGGACACCTCCAGCAGCTGAAGTCTGCATCCTCCTGACAGGATGAGGCCCCGGGAAGACAAACAGCAGACGCACAGGTGCATTCCTCTGCAGAAGAGACCCTGGAGGAATCACACCTTTAGAGGGATCTGCTGAAGCAAGAGAAAGATGAGCTTACCATGGCATTGGAGAAGGTATGGTCACCTTATCCCTAGGTAGCACTTGTGGGAGAGGGAGTTGTGACAGCAAGACCACCACAGATGCTGTTTCTGGCAGTAGAAGACAAGGAAAATGTTGTCCTCCTCCTTGGGAAATGGTGATCAGACCACACAGGCTCTTTGGGGCAGCTAGTCCCCGCGTGCTTATTGGGAGCACGAACTGGGAGTATGTTGCTGAGCTGTCCTGCGGGCAGAGATTTATACACCACAGAAACTAATGAGGCCATATAACTGTCCAGCAAGAAACATGCTTTGCTCCAAATTAGCAACAAAAGATCGGAATCGGAACAATTTATAACAGGAGATAAATATTTGGAGATGGACACAAGGATGCTGAATGAAACAAAAAGGAGGGGATAAACCACTACCAGGGACACGCTGGCGTTGCCGTGGTCCATCAGCCCAGGGCCCTGTCGCCCATCAGCAGGGGAATGCTCCCTGGGCTGCAGGGGAATGGGAGGGGGCCGAGGGGACCCAAGCAGGGCAATGGGGCAGCCGGCACACGGCAGGTACTGACCTGTCTGCTCATATACACAATCTCAGGCACACTTATGTCCTTCAAATCTTTGGGTTTTTTTAGGATCCCATTCTTTTTAACTGAGGGAGGACTACTGCTTCTTGAACTCTTGCTGCTCCTGAGACATCACCACAGCCCCCAGGACTTCATCCCCGTAGAAATCACACAGACACAGGTTGGGTACAGCCCCAGTCATTATGAGCAGCGCATGCTCCTGCCAGTGGCTCTGACCAGGGGACAGCCTCCCCAGGGGGGTTGCTCAGGAAGGCATACAGTGGCCAGAGGGGAATTCTCTGCCTGGGAAAACAAAGCTGAAACACCATCCTTGGCTGTCCAGACGTTCTGCTCTTGCCCAATGACACTGATGAAACAAGGTCAAGTGCTTGACTGAGTCACCGCTGAGCGTCACTGTCCCACAGCCTCGTGACACCTCTGCCTGCCACTGCCTGTGGCCATTCCCAGTTTTGCCACCCCTGGCCAGCCCCTCCTGGGCAAACCTCCACCTGCAGCCCCAGGAATCGCTCCACCTCCCACCCCAGCCCAACCCGCAGCCCCCAAGCCCAGTCTGGCACTTGCAGCAAAGGCACCTCCGCTTCCCCCCTGCACAGGAATGGATCCCTCCATGCCTGCAGATTTACTGCCCCAGCTCCACACCCAGTTTCCAGCTGGCAGCGTGCCATGGGGCCAACAGTTTGACCTCGTCCCCCCAAAACACGCGGTAGCCAGCGGCTGGGGGAACACGGCCGCTGGCGAGGGGTGCGGCGAGGTTGCCATTCCTAGAAGGAATGGGGAGAGCGTGTGACTCCTCTGTGCTGTACCAGACAAAAGGGCATTCAAAAACTGAACTTATGCCCTTGACAGTGGCGAAAATATTCTTGTAAAATTCATGGCAGGGATAGGAAAAAGAGGAGAACAGAAACCCCAACATGTACCTTAGCAAATAAACAGTGGTTGAGCAGTGCACCCTCCCGCTGCCCCCGCACGGGAGCCCAGCACACGCTTGCGCGAGCACAGCCACTTTCCTTAAATAGCGGTGTTAATCACTGTGCCCCAGCGAGCTCTGAACACAGGCATCCCACCGAGCCAGCTTCCCGAAGGGCACAGGGAGCCTGTGACCAGCCCAGAAGGCGCAGGCTCTCTGCAGGCCCCGCGTACACGTGTCGCAGCCAGATACTTTCCATCCCCAGATGAAGGGCAGGAAACCCCCCAGCACAGCCGAGCCCCCAGAGCACTGGGCTCTGGGGTTAAGCAGTGTGCTGTCCCGGGAAGAGCCACTGAGCATCTGCTGCCAATTAAGCACTGGGTGGGCCAAGCCTTGGCTGCAGGGTCCACAAATCCAGATGTTCACCCCAGGACCATGCTGCCCTCTGGGGAGTTATCCTGACCACCATCACCCTGAATGGACAAGGGGCAAAGAAATGGTAGAGCATGAGCACACCCTGCTGAAGGCCCATCCCCTCCTGCAGCACCTGGGGCTGTGATGCTGCACACCTCCGCCTGCATCCGCCCCCGGGGCTGGCAGCTCAGCAGGGGCCAGAGCTGGTGGTGCTGGATGAGGCCGAGCAGGGACCCCCCCACACTCTGCTGCTGCAATGCTTAGCCCCCAGCTGCTGCCCCTCCTGCTCTTGCTCCACATAAGGTCAGTGGACCCAATGTTACATCAATCCTGGTGACTGCCCCGGCTCCTGTTGCGTTCCCTGTGCAGTCACAGCAGTGTTTTCGTGCTGGCTTAGCTCCTCAACCCTCCATGACTGCCAGCCCCAGCTCACAGAGACTCTGCGGGGCAGAAGTCTCAGCGGCTGCATCTCACACACACAAGGTGGGACAGCAAACCACAGCCTGGCCTCACCAGGCAGCCCCAAGCTCCCCCTGACCAGCAGCAGCAATTTGTGACACAGACCAGGACGTCTCAGCGGGACCTGTGATGGATGCTGGGGAAGCCACGGAAGTGGACAGCTGAGCTCGGCGATGGGACAGCACGAGGAACTCAAGCTGGACATGTGCCTTGGCGCGGTGGGATACGAAATGTGTGAACACCCTGGGGAAGGCTCCCCAAGCTGCTGTGCTTGTTAATGCCCGTTCCCAGGGCCAGCCGTTAACGTTTACTCTGCCTGTAACTGGCACTGGGTGACGAGTGCCCTTTTCTGATAAGGGATCCTTCAACTGGCTCCACAAACAGCCCTGCCACAGCAAGCGTGCCCACGTGGCGCAGGGACCCTGTTGATCATTAACTGAGCAGCGGAGGGAAGCGCCGCGGGCTGGCGAGACACGCACCCACGGGCGTCACAGCTGAGCAGCCGAAGACCGGGGCTGGATGCCCCAGGACCCCACAGAAGCCACATCCCATAGGCTCGGGGCTGGCATCCAGGGTGATTGATCCCCAAGGAAGCAAGGGGCAGAGGAGGGATTGGCACGGAGCGGGGCAGCATGAGGCCAGCACGGCTCTGCACCTCTGACAGTCCCTAGTGCAGAACCGTGCAAATAACGCACCGAATTAATCAGAAAGCAAACAGGCAGTAAAAGCTGGCAAGCTGCCACTTCCTGCATCTAAAACCGAATTTCGGGCTAGAAATGTAGGAAAAGACCCTGTCTCTTTAAATTTCCATGCCCAGCCCCAGCAGCCTGGAAAAGTTAATATAATTATCCGGAGGTGACTTTCAGAAAGGCTCGAACAAGAAGGGTTATTGTGGCTCAATCATTAACTGGGAGGGAGACCCCCGGCCTTGCTGGAATGTGGCCGCCCGCTGCCGCCCCTGCTGCCAGTCCTCTCCGGAGCGTGCGGGAGCTCGGCACAAAGGTTAACGAACGGCTACTCTTTGCCAGCCCTGGCCATTAGCCTCGGGCAGGCTCCGGCCGCTTTCCAGCACAGCCCTTCTTCCAATGCTAAATCCAACCAAACATCTCCCTCCTGCTTCCCAGCAGGGCTGCATGAGCGTGGGCGTGAAGGAAAGATGACAAACGAGAAGACCTGAATTCCATGCAGGTGTCCCTGCCACCACACGTGCCTCAGCTCCCACCTCAGCACAGTTTGGGGTGATGCTGTTCCAGGTAGCTCCTCTCACCTCAGAGCAGTGCTGCTGGTGCAGGACCGGCACGGACGCGGCGTGGGATGGAAGTCCTGGCAAGAGCAACAGCATCCCAGCGTTTCCAGCCCGCATACAGCCCTGAAAGCCTTGTACACCCACAAAACCAGCTCAGCTTTCATCCTAGGCGCTGGCAATACCCTTTACAAAATCTGGTGGGCAGAGTGATGAAGCAACTAGTCTTTTATCAGGCTGGTGGAGAGGGAAGGAGATACCCATTCCATTCAATGCACAGCTGGGCTTGGAAGATGAGCCCTGGGGCAGGGCAGATGTCCCACTGTCCTGCAGGACACCCCCTGCCGCAGTTCCTCACGCAGCCAGGACCATGCGACCATGTCGGTAGGCATTGCCTGCCTCCGCAGCCCCACACACAGCACGCTGCCTGTATTGGGAGGATTAAACTCCCACAAACATCTGAACGCAAAAGCCCTTCCAAAAGCAAGCAAAGTGCAAATCCAAGTCTGCAAACCCCCGCAGCGGGCAAACTGTCTTGGGCTCTTCAAGGAATGAACGGTTTATGGAAGAAGACTGGGTTTTCCTCTGACTTGGGCAATGATTTACCCTGTTCTCCAGGAAAGCAAAGCTGGGGCAGCACCTGGCTTGCAGCAGCTCCTCTCCTGCCTCCCAGCTGCTACGGTGCAGAGGGGCCAGGCAACCTGCCCTCGGCACCGCTTGCAGAGCCCGGTGCCCAAAGCCTTGTCGGCTTGGTCCTTGGCTGCAAAGCCATGCGGCAAACTCTGCTACGCCCCAAGGGAAAAGGCGACCTTTCTTTCCCCTACTCGACTTGAGCTGACTTTGAGAACCTTCAGATCTTTCTGAAACTAGTACAGAACTCAACGGGAAGTACTGAAGTGCCCTTAGGCATAACCATATTTTGTTCTCTTACGAAACTAAATTGCTGGCAGCCTGTCCCATGCATACGCTCAGGTTGGGACACTTGAGGCAACGCAGACAAGGAATGCTTAACAGAAGCATGGCTGGATTTATTCAGTCTTTTATTAGAAACATATTTCTCAGAGGAAGTGCAAGTACACGAAGTGAATGTGCGCCCCTCCTCAGTAATCAGGTTTGATACCTGCTCTGCACTAGGACTTGATGCTGTGTCACAGAAGGAAATTACTGACACAACTGACCCTTTGGCATAAGGGTCAGAGCTGATTTTTCCCTAC
>NW_010270011.1:25552-26337 GCF_000690775.1 Eurypyga helias
TGGTGTCTGAAGTGAGCCCGGCTCACTGTGAGGAACAGACCCCCTGGCACACGAGCACAAAGAGCAGTGAGGGGCTGCTGCACCAGCTCCAGGAAGACTGGTACCTCTCTTCACTGGGTTTCAGTCAAAATGTAAATGAAAAAAAGCACATTAATTGATAAGAATTAAAGTATGTACACGGAAAAGAATGCAGAATTCTGTGTATTTGCTCTGACATCCTGGGACTGTACGAGGGTCTTTAAAAGAAGAGGCTCCTCTGCCCTCTGCACCAAGGAGCCGTTCCAAAACACAAAACCACAAAACCAAACGAACAAAGAGCCGGTGTTTAAGATAGCCACGATCAAACAACCCCTGAAAAGCAGCCTCTCACCCTGGCAGCACGCTCTGACAGATTCCTGCTAGCACACGACGTGACAAACCACGCAGGCATGGCAAACCCAACCATTTCTACCAAACACAAAGGTCTCCAAAAGAGACGATGGACTGGGAACGCATGCCCATGGTGCCAAAATCCAGAACACTGAGTGCTGCCTCCCCCCTCTATAGCGCAAGGGCCTGACCTGAAGCCTCATGACGTCAGCACAGATTTTCCATGAACTCACTGGTTCTCTGGATCAGACGGCAAATCTTTTCCAGTCACCGATTTAATCATGAGTAGTCCCAGGAGGAGTGAGGAGGAACCCTGAGAGAATCTGAGCAGTCCAAAACCCTCAGCCAGCCCATCCGCATCCCTCCGATGAGTTAGCGATGGGTCTGCCGGCAGCGCTCGGAAGGAGCGGGCAGCA
>NW_010270011.1:26382-26734 GCF_000690775.1 Eurypyga helias
ACGCTGCCGTGACTCAGCCCGGGAATGACCGGGATCCAGGAACAGCTCGACTATGTCAGGAAACATAGCTCTGAGCTGCTCCGAGCTTCTCCCAGCTTCTCCTCCTCCCCGGCTACAGCAACAGCCACCTCGCACCGCGCCGGGTCTATGTGCACCCAACGCAGCGCCGAAGGACAACTCCCCCGACAGCACCGCCCGCGGGGGCGCCTGCCACGAACTCGATGCGGCAGCACGGCCTGAGCAGCATCCTCCGGAGCCGCACGCAGCCGGACGCGACCTTCCGAAACCCGCCCCCTGCTCTGCCCTCACCCCCCAGCACAGGCACAAACACACACCCGCAGGTTCCGGATTT
>NW_010270012.1:0-13458 GCF_000690775.1 Eurypyga helias
TTATAAGAGCAATTTATATTTATTAATATATTTTCAAAATAGTAATTCTTAATGAGCTGTGTTCTAGCAATATAACTGGCAGACACACTACTGTTTCACGTAATGTAAGTTAATTAAGATCGGAGTAATACAAGTTTTAAACTGCCAGCTACCACTGACATCAATAAGAAGTCTGTCATATTCTACTGCAGGTGTTTTTCAACTTATATTCTTAGCAGATCTGTAGTGTGTTCCTTATAACATAGTTTCTTACACTTCAGTGAAGCACACGCTACTGACACCATGACAGAGGTAAGGAACTATGCTAGTAGATAAATAAGGATGTCGAGTACCTGTGGATTTAGAATATAAGAATTAAAAAACCTATGATTTACATTAAGGAGAAGATGCAAGCACATGATGATATTTTAAAGATCTAAATTTTTCCAAATTTTAGTCTTATCTACAGATTTACACTGCCTATGGCAGCCTTTCAGCATAGGGACAAGAATTTAAAGACAAAAAGATGAGACACTGATGTATCTCTGAGAAATGTTTGTGCACTGAACTCAGAAGCTTCTGTTGATATCTGTTAATAAGATCTATAAGAAAGTAAATGCTGTGGAACTGAACATAACTCATGTTTCTTGTTACTGTTCAGGCAGTTAAATGCAGGTTATACTGTAGTCCACAATTTTCTACTAGTTCCAAAGAAGCTTTTTCTGTAAATAAAATCCTTGTTTTCCTTCATCTATAATTATAAGGGATGGGTTTGCACGAAGTGTCAGAGGAGGTATGTTGTTGTACAGAATACAAGGGGAAGTGGAAGTGGAAGTGGAAATGGAAGGAGAAGGGGAAGGGAAGGGGAAGGGAAGGGAAGGCAAGGCAGGGTGACAAAAATGTTCATCCACATGATGGAAAAAGAGAAGAATTTGATAAAAAACACAATACAGAGACACAACACTTATTTTCTGAGAGTGTTGTTAAACACAAGAACAGGCTTCCTAGTAAGTTAGACAACACCCCATGCCTGTAACTGTTTAAAAGACATTTGAACAATGCTCTTAATAATACACTTTAACATTTGGTCAGTGCTGAAGTCATCGGTCAGTTTAGCTACATGATTGTTGTAGGTCCCTTCCAAATGGAACTATTATATTCTACCTCAAGACCCTGGATTCCCCATGCATGACACGTCAAGTCAGATCAAATCTCACATATCTGTTTCTTTGCACTGAAGGTTACATTGCTGTCTTCTGTGCTTGGTGTCAATCAAGACATAAAATCAGAACCATAAAAAGATTTATGTAAAGGGACTTCAAATATCATCTAGTTCCATGGACAGGGACACACTCTACTAGATCAAGTTGCTCAAAGCCTCATCCAGCCTGGCCTTGAACACTTCCAGAGATGGGGCAACTTCTCTGGGCAACCTGTTCCAGTGCTTTACCACTCTCTCCATGAAGAACTTCTTCCTGATATCCAATTTAAATTTACCCTTTTTCAATTTAAACCTGTTACCCCTTGTCTTGTCACTACAAGCCCTTGTAAAAAGATGCCTCCAGCTTTCTTGTAGGCCCCTCCAGGTACTGGAGACCTTCCTCTTCCCCAGCCTGATCAAGCTCAAATCATCCAGCCTGTCTCCATATGCACAGTGCTCCAGCCCTCTGATCATCTTTGTGTCAATCCTCTTGATTGCTTCAACCGGCTAATATCCTTCTTATGCTGAGGACCCGAGAGTTGGGGACAATACTCCAGGTGGAGTCTCATGGGAGCTGAGTAGAGGGGGAGAATCACCTCCCTCAACCTGCTGGCCATGCTTCTCCTGATACAGTCCAGGATACTGTTGGCTTTCTGGGCTGCCAGCGCACGCTGCTGGATCATGTTCAGGTTTTCACCCACCAGTACACCAAGTCCTTCTCATAAGGGCTGCTCTCAAGCCACTCTCCAGCCAGCCTGTACTTTTGCTTAGGATTGCCCCAAACCAGGTGCAGGACCTTGCACTTGGCCTTGTTGAACTCCATGAGGTTGGCAGTGGCCCACCTCTCCAGCCTGTCAAGGTCCCTCTGGATGGCATCCCTTCCCTCCAGTGTGTCAATTACACCTCATAGCTTGGTGTCATCAACAAACTTGCTGAGGGTGCACTTAATCCCACCCTCCATGTCACTGATAAAGTTGTTTAACCGAACCAGTCCCAATACTGATCCCTGAGGAACGCTGCTCAACAGTCTTCTGCACTCAGACATCGAGCCATTGATCACCACTCTCTGAGTGCGACCATCCAGCCAGTTCCTTATCCATCAAGTGATCCATCCATAAATCCATGCCTCTCCAATTTAGACACAAGGATGTCATGCGTGACAGTGTCAAATGCTCTGCACAAGTCCAGGTAGACGACATCAGTTACTCTACCCTTACTCACCAAGACTGTGACTGCATTGTACAAGTCCACCATGTTCGTCAGGCATGATCTGCCCTTGGTGAAGCCATGTTGGATGTCACGAATAACCTCCCCATTTTCCATGTGCCTTAGCATGATTTCCAGGAGGATCTGCTCCATGATCTTACCAGGCACAGAGGTGTGACTGACTGGCCTGTAGTCCCCCAGATCCTCCTTTATTCCCTTTTGAAAGTTGAGAGTTATGTTTCCCCTTTTCCAGTCAGTTGGAACTTCACCAGCCTGCCACAACTTCCTGAATCTGATGAATAGAGGCTTTGCAAATGTGCTGGGTTGTGTCAGGAAAGAGTTAACTCCCTTTACTGTGGCTGCTAGGAAGCTGTGTTACTGGATGCAGAGAGCAGCACTGATAAGTTCTTAGGTGGCACTGGGGAATGCCTGCACTGAATTTCTCCGCTTCTGATCCTGCAGTTGCTTTCCCAGCTCTCGCAGTCTCGCTACAGGCAGTGCAGGGGACACACAGTTCAGGCACCTGACCCAAACTGACCAAGGGAGTATTTCATTCCATAGTACGTCATGCTTGGGGCAGAGGCAAGGAGGGGATCTGGGAGCCATTACTCCCTCTCTCTTACTCTCTCTTGTTTACTCCCATACAGTTGCTAACACTCTTCCCAACTCCTGCATTAGCTGCCTTGCTAATTCCTGTGCTGGCTCATTCATGAGGGAGTTGGTGGATTTGTTTAGTTTTCCCGGCTGTGCTATCACTGAGAGGGTTCAATCAGAATCTGCTGTGACAGATCTCAGGCTTCAGCCTTCGGGCTGCAGCTCTCGGGCTCTCTGGGTCTGACTCCCACTACTCAACACCTGTTCTGCATTGGTCGGTGGGTGGTGAGAAATTGTATCATATGTTTTATTTTCTCTTCTTTTAATTATTTATTTTTAGTGGTATTTGTACATATGAATTTAAATTTAATTAGTAAATAGTTCTTATCTCAATTTTACGAGCTTCCTTATTTCTTTTTCCTCTGATTCTTCCCCTCCGCTGGGGGAAGGGAGGGGGACTTGTGAGAGCGGCTTTGTGGTATTTTGCTAGCTGGAGTTGAACCATGACAGCAACCTCAACCGCTAGTTCTTTCAGGACCCACAGATAGATCATTTCAGGGCCCATGGACTTGTGCACCTTCCGGTTCCTTAAATAGTCTCGAACTTGACCTTCTGTAACCATGAGCTATTCTGATTTCTCCTACACCCTGACCCTTCCTTCTGTGACTCTGATGGTATGACTTGTGCCCTTGCCAGTGAAGACCGAGGAAAAAAAATCATTGATCATCTTGGCTTTCTCCATATCTCCATATCCTGGGAAACGAGAAATCTGAAAGCTGCAGTCTATGGTCATTGACTGAAGAGTTCTGATATTTCTACAGTTGCAGAAACATATTTAGTGCAGTCTGGCCAACATCTGCTAAAGCTTATGGTCCTCTTGGAAGTGTGCCACCTTTAAATATCATCCTACTGTAATTTTGGGTTTTTTTATTAGTTTCCCAGATAGTGGTCTGCGATGAAGACATAAATCTGACACATGGTAATACAAAAACTAAGGATGAAGCTACTTGTGAATAGAACAAATTATTTAAAGAGGGAAATGGGTTCCAGAAAGAAAAGATAAATACATGCACAAAGGGATGAATATCTGAAGACTGAATCAGAGAAATTAAAAGCGTTCCTACTGGTATTACCATCAAATCAGAGTATCTAAAATGTGCACTTGAATGGTCATTTGCAGAGACAATCATAGGAGAAGTGCTCCAGCCCTCTGATCATCTTTGTGGCCTCCTCTGAACTGGCTCCAACCTGTCTATATTGTTCTTATGCTAAGGGCCTCAGAGCTGGACGCAGTACTGCAGGTGGGGTCTCACTAGAGCAGAGTACAGGGGCAGAATCACCTCCCTCAACCTGCTGGCCACACTTCTCTGGATACAGCCCAGGATACGGTTGGCTTTCTGGGCTGCCAGCGCACACTGCTGGCTCATGTTCAGCTTTTCACCCACCAGTACCACCAAGCACTTCTCCTTGGGGCTGCTCTCTATCCATTCTCCTCCCAGCCTATACTTGTGCTTGGGATTGCCCCAACCAAGGTGCAGGACCTTGCACTTGGCCTTGTTGAACTCTATGAGATTCAACTCTCTGAGTGTCACCATCCAGCCAGTTCTTTATCCATCAAGTGGTCCATCCATCAAATCCATGTGTCTCCAACTTAGAAACAAGGATGCTGTGTGGGACAGTATCGAAGGCTTTGCACAAGTCCAGGTAAATGACAAAATTTGCGTGTCCTCTATCCAACAAGGTCGTGACCCTCTCTTAGAAGGCCACCATATTAGTCAGGCACGATCGCCCTTGGTGAAGCCATGTTGGTTGTCACCAATCACCTCCTCATTCTCCATGTGCCTTAGCATGATTTCCAGGAGGATATGCTCCATAATCTTGCCAGGCATAGAGGTGAGACTGACTGGCCTGTAGTTCCCCAGATCCTCCTTTATTTCCTTTTTAAAGATGAGGATTACGTTTCCACTTTTCCAGTCATCGGAACTTCACCAGAGCGCCACAACTTCCTGAATATAATGGATAAAGGTTTCGCAATCTCAACCGCTAGTTCTTTCGGGACCCATAGATAGATTATTTCAGGTCCCATGGATTTGTGCAACTACAGGTTCCTTAAGTAGTCTCGAACTTGATCTTCTTAACCATGAGCAATTCTGATTTCTCCCACTCCCTGATCCTTCCTTCTGTGACTCTGGGTTCTTTCAGAACCCTTGGATGTATTCCATCAGATCCCATGGACTTGTGCACCTACAGGTTCCTCAGCTGTTCCTGAACCTGATCCTCAGTAACCATGGGCAGATCTCCATTCTCCCAGACCCTGCCCTTGACTTTTGTGACTCTGGGGGCATGTCTTGCCTCCTTGCCAGTGAAGACAGGCAAAAACCTTATTGAGTACCTCTGCCTTCTCTATATCCTGGAAAATCACCTCTCCTAGTTTCTGCAGAGGGACGACATTTTCCCTGATCTTCTTTTTATCCCTTGTGTACCTATAGAAGTCCTTCTTTTGGCCTTGATGTCCCTAGCCAGGTTTAATTCTGTCAGGGCTTTGGCTTTCCTAACCTGATCCCTGACTTGTTGACCACCTTCCCTGTAATCCTCCCAGGCTACCTCTCCCTGCTCTGGCCTGTGGCCACTTTTACCAGACTTCCTCTTCATTGGGCTGCATCTCTCCTGAGCTTGGAGGAGAAGGTCCTTGAATACTCACCAGCTTAACTGGGCCCTTCTTCCCTCCACGGCTTCATCCCAAGGAATCTTGACAATCAGTTCCCTGTAGAGGCTAAAGTCTCCTCTCCCGAAGTCCAGGATAGTGAGATTGATGCGCACCCTCCTGTGCTGGCAGCCCAGAAAGCCAGCCCTATCTTGGGCTGTATCCAGAGAAGTGTGGCCAGCAGGTCGAGGGAGATGATTCTGCCCCTGTACTCTGCTCTGGTGAGACCCCACCACGAGTACTGCATCCAGCTGTGGAACCCTCAACATCAGAAGGATATAGACTGGTTGGAGCAAGACCAGAGGAGGCCACCAAGATGCTCAGAGGGCTGGAGCACTTCTCCTATGGGGACAGGCTGAGACAGTTGGGCTTGTTCAGCCTGGAGAAGAGAAGGCTCCGGGGAGACCTTATTGCACCTTCCAGTACGTGACGGGGCCTAAAAGGAATCTGGGGGGGACTTTTTACAAGGGCCTGTAGTGACAGGACAAGGGGTAATGGGTTTAAACTGAAAGCAGGGAGGTTTAGATTAGATATCACAAAGAAATTCTTCCCGGAGAGGGTGGTGAAGCACTGGAACAGGTTGCCCAGAGAAGCTGTGGATGCCCCATCCCTGGCTGTCTTCAAGGCCAGGCTGGATGTGGCTTTGAGCAACCTGGTCTACTGGAAGGGGTCCCTCCCCATGGCAGGGGTTTCGGAACTAGATGATCTTTAAGGTCCCTTCCAATCCAAAGAATTCTATGAGTCTCTGATTCTATGACTAATATGTCAGTGAATTTCTGTGTACAAGGTAAGTACACACTTCCCTGCCTACTTGTATTTAGCAGGAACTGTTCAGAGTTGCAGGTGAAACACTATGAATTCTCCCTAGAAAGAAGTTGAGGAAGAAATTATCTACTTAAGTTACATACGTTCTACAGTGCAACTGCATTGCCACATACAATCGTGTACATTACTTTTTAAGAAAGAAAGTCAAGGATAAGAAAGAACGTTAAATAAAGAAATGTGTGTTACCCTCTGGGCTTTAGATCAGAGGTAAAAGAGCTATTTGCTGCCATCTATTGGTGAAGTGGACAATGAGATGGAAAGAGCAACCAGCTCTGTACTAGAAAACCCTTCTACCAGATGCGAAGACTTGGTTGGTTTTGGAAATTTGCTCAAGGTTTTCTCATGTGACCAATGAAATATCATTATAACATTTTATCACTGAAAAACAGTATGACTGTTCTCAGGGAGGTTAATCATAGCTTAGGACTTCATGCTACCCTTAGACAGAGAGAATATAGTGTAGAAAAGAGGAGATGGAAAAGTCCTTCATTCCTTGTGAGAGGAGTGTGTCCTTGGTATTGCATGAGTAGTACAGTCACACAGAGCAGTAAAATCATGTACACATTATGATCATACACATTATTAAACTCCCCTTCCAGAAAAATTACACTATTAAAATGTATCTGTGATAATAGTAGGGAGACATGATAGGAGATCTGAAACAAAAAATAGGTGCAAAATTTGACTGAAAACTTACCAAAAATTGTTTCCAGCTTTTACAATGGAATTTTCCTTGTTTTATGCAGATGTTTTACTTATATGTAGGCTTGTAAGGGTTTTGTTTAAGTTTTGTTTTAAATTTCATCCATATCCCTACAAATTCTGAACCCAAAATTTCTTTTGACAAAGTCTGATCAGACTGGTTACATAAGAGCTAAGTTCTTATTTATTTGTTTTTATTAGGTATAATAGATGTGAAAAATCAAGGTAATTTAGTGATATTAATTTTCCATTTTATTCTGTCTTATTCTGGTATTGCTTTTCTTTTTTTTTGTTATTTCTTTTTTTTCTTTTTAATAATAACAAATTCATATTTTCTTCATTGACCTGTTTAAAAGTGACCTTAATGCTCACCTTTATACAGACCTTTTGGAGCTATAAATGAAAGTTAAATATATTTGCCTACTTCTAGACCTAGGAAAAAGAGTCAGTATGTCAATCAGATTAATGTTACTAAACTTACTTTGTTAATTATTCTAATCTTTAACATCCTTTCAAACCTGATCAAATTATATGAGGGCACACAGAAAGAAGTACAAGTGAATACATTTCATTTCAGCACAGAAAGGTACCTATCTGATTCCATTTGAGATGCCCTTAAGCATTCCTCCTCACCACTAGGTGCTGCTTCTCCAGAAGGAACTTGTGTTTCCCACAGTTTCTGTATCGTCTCTGTCAGATGGTGGCATATGTCTTGCATACTCCGGGGTGTCTCAGATGACTCTCGATCCTATTTATAGGGAAGTGAATTAAGCACATGATGCTTTCTTCATACTGCAATAAGTACCAAACAGCACCTGCCTCCGGCACACTTTGGTTTCTCTGAAAAACATAGAACACTTGTAAGACTAAGTCACAAGTATACCATTATTTCACAATGATTTACACTAAATATTAAATATACATATAAAATTAAGTATTAAGGGATAGTTAACATAACAAAAGTAAAATTACCGGTAATTTTCTAACCTTAATATAAACACTCTGTCATCACATAACACTTTCTGTAATAGACAACTTACTTATACATGATGTACATGCTCTTTTGTGACCAGATATCTTACGGAAAATAAATGAGATAAGAATAAATTTAAAATTGAGGCACTTTTTTTTTTTTTTATTTTGGGGATTTTTGACTATGAAGACTAAATGATTTTCATATCGTTAAAAAACCTGAATGCACAGGCATGTAGTATCACTGTATTTTCCAACATAATGGAACAATTTTTTATAAAGATAGAAGTCATGGGTGGTGAAACATCAGAACCATTCAGTCTTGAAAATTTAAAACTCAGTTAAGCTTCACAAACTTTGGTTTACAGTGATAATGAAACATTAGTAGTATTTCAGATGTTTCTAGATATCCAAGATACAAACTTGGAATGGTGAATATGAAACAGAATGTACAGCAGCTTTTCGGTCCTTTCGACAAGCTGAGAATTAGATAGACCCTTGACAGCTAGAACTTTTCTTTATTGACTGACACAGATTAAAAAATTATAACTATTTGGAACACTCCATTTTTGGATGTTAATCAAGACACTTAGGCATACACATTGGGCTGGAAACAGCAGGAGCTGGATGGGGGTAATTCTAGAGCTACCCAACATTATCCCCTGAAGGTCTGCTCTGTCAATGAGTGAAATAGTCAAAAGGAAGGTCCAGAAAGTCAACTAGTTTCAAATCCATCCATTGTCTCAAGCCAGTCCATTAATTCATATCTGCAGATAACTGGCTGGTGAGATCCTGGACCACCCCAGGAATTACTGTCTAAGAGCAGTGGGCATATAGATGCACAGTCTTGTTATCTACCTTTATCAGAATTGCAATTGGACTTCGATACTTCTAAAATGTGCAAAATCTCTTTTTCTATCTCCTTGTATTATTGCTATTATACTGGCAATAAATAGCCTTTGGAAACTTGCACTGCATGTCATGCAGAACTGCGAGAAGAACTGAAAGAGTAGTTGAGAAACAGAGTCCCTGGAATTTATAATGCAAGATCAGCATCAGCACTCTTTGATGAGTGAGCTCATGGAAATTCAGAATAACTACATGTTTCTGTTAACTTGATAATGAAGGATTTCTGCTAACTTCAAAAATGTTCCAAATCAGGTGTATATAAGCTTTCAAACATCAAACAGACTCAGTGAGAAAAAAACAAGCTGTGATTATGAGTTCTATGTATGAGAGAAATTAATGTAACAAATATACCAATTACACCTGGGGACAAGAAGAATACAGAAAAAATAGAAAGTAAGATATATAGAACTCAAAGCAAAAGACAGACCAACATAGAACAAAAGATGAAATAAAGAAATTGATGGAAGAGGAGGAAGGAATAAGGCTAATACTGTGAATAAATCAATTATAGCTATATTAACGTGTGGTTCATATGTAAGAAACATTTATAGGTTTTTTTGGTTTTGATCCGTATTTCCACTTAAATGCAACTAATACAGTTAAACAACATGGAACATGAATAATGAGAGGGAAAAATGCCTGCAGACTCTTGTAACAGTGTGACCTGAAGCAAAGACAAATCAAATCAGCAGCTTCAAAGTGCTTTCAGTTTTCAGTTTGCATGTTCTAAGCATTTCTACGCACAAAGACAACAAATTAGATTCCCAGTTAAATCATGGGTAAGAGATACTTGAATTTCCAGCTTTTCACCTTCTTTAGTCCTTCCCCTTGCAATAAAGTGAGTTACATGCCATCTTGTTTATAAGGAGCTTTTGTTGGATAGCTTAATCTAAGAGATGGAATTGTTTTTTGAAGAATGGTTAATTCTGGAATCTAGGGAAGGGAGGCATTTCATTCTCAGGCTCCCCTCATCTTCCCCCAGAGGATATCTGTGGAAAGATGTTTTGGTCCCAGTTAGCAAAGAAATAATACAACAGTAGAATTATTCAGATAAAATTAATCTGGAGGTGGGAAGTATGGCAAGATTTGAGATGAGCCCTCCAAAGACTTATCTGACCTGCAAGCCGCATTTTCATGTATTAAGCTCATTAAAAGATAAAGCAAACCAAACAAAAATCTTCCTTACTGTGTGTGACATATTCTAGTTTCTGTCAGAAGGCCCTGGGCAGTCTGACCTAACATTAGCTCTGCTCAACTCAGCAAGTAGTCAGTATGCTGGAGGCAGGGCTGCCATTTAGGCTGTTCTCACCAGACTGCAGAAATGGGCTGCGGAGAAGTTTCTATCTGCAAAGTAAGATAGGAAGTGTTGCTCCTGGTGTAGGATTATCCTATGTGAAAACTTAAGATTGAAGGTGCTATTTGGCTAGAAAGCAGTATTGCAGAAAAGAACCAGGGGGTCAATATGAATAACATGGTGAATGTGGGTCATCAGAGAGCCCTTAGAATGACATAGACCAGTCACATATGCAGCTGTATTTGTAAAGTAACAGCTAGTGGGTTGAGGAAAGTGATTATGCTTCCCTGTTTGATACTTGTGTGATGGCATCTGGAATGCTGCATCTAGTTTTGGGGTCTACAGTACAAAAAAACCCAAATGGACAAGATAGAGTGAAGGCAGCAAAAGGAGACTAAGATGGTCAGGGACGAGAGCACATCATAGAAAGAGAGGCTGGGAGAGTTTGTTTTCTCAGTCTGATGAAGAGAAGGCTAAAGAGAAGTATAATGGCTGTCTTAAGACAATGGGACAGTATTAAAATGACCATTATTCTTAGAATAAGAAGACAATGTTGGACTCTTCTGGGAATTACACAGTGAATGGGAAATAGTAATTGTTACAATCTGTAGAAAGGAAAGTTCCAGTTAGATACAGGAAAAAAATTCTTCAGAGGGAAAGCAATAAAAGATTGCACAGGCTGCTCTGAGATGATGTGGAGTCTCCATCTTTAGAGATCCTTGAAGTTGCCCAGGAGATGGCTTTAAGCCATTTGCCTTGGAGTTAGACCCTCTTTAAGCAGTAGGTTGAACCAGATGACCTCCAAAAGTTCCACTTCAAGACAAACTGTTCTATAAAGATCTGATTCTATGATTATGTTTGATCTATATATCCTTGTATTATATCTAAATAATGTGATTGGATAAATGTTTTAATTTTTCAGAATGGGACTATTCTCCATCCATAACAGACCTGTACACTTTAGATTTTTGCATCTGATGAGCTGTAGCAATGATTTGTCACAGCTTAAGTTAATAATGCTATTAAATGATAGATTTTGCTATTAAATGCGTATTTATGAAAGCAGATAAACTTACATGTATCAAGTAGAATAGATTGCTACTGATATTTGACTCTTCATAAAGGCATGTAATTATTTAGTGCTTTATTGTCACTAATTATGCAATTAGTGGCTTCATTATTTTTCAAAAGACAAGCATGGTAATGTTTGCAAAGAAAGGAAAAAAAGAAAACTCATAAAATGAAAGGTCTCTACCAATCTGTCTCAGGTGAAAGAGACCTTCCTTTTGTGATCATTTCAACTCTGAACATGTTAGCAAAACATACCATCCATGTATTTCAGAAACAGCTTCTAACATAGTATCTTAGAATGTTTGCCCAGTATATCTAGTGTGTTAGATGTAGTTGTGGCAACCCCCTGACACTGCTGAAAGAAAGGACAGGTGGATTTGGAAAGGAGGAAAGGCAAAATATAGAATGCATATAGTTAGTTGTGGAAAAGAAGAAAAAGAGCTGAAAAAAAATCCTTCAATCAGCTGTCCAAATCACTGAAGCACATCTTTTATGACTGTCGTGGTTTAGCCGTGTCCAGCAATTAAGCACCACCAGGCGCTCTACCACTCCACTCCCTCTCCCTCTTCCCAGTGAGGAAGGGTTGAAGGAAAAACAATGGAGGCTTGTAAAAGTTGAGATAAAAACTCTTTAATTATATAAATGAAACTTATGGAGTTACTAACAATGCTATTGCTAATAAGCAATTAAAAGAACAAATGATACAGGATCTCACCACTCGTGGGCAGACACAGCCCAGGCAAGGCAGTAAAATAAATCCAAAAACCCCAAGAAAAGGGAGAAACACCCCCCTCCTCCCCACCTCACCCCCCCAACCCCCCGTCCTGGAGCCCGGGAGCAGAGAGCAGGAAGAAAGTTACAACCTCCCCCTACCCTGAGTAGTTTTCCTGATGAAAGATGCTACTTCTCCGCTAATCACCCACCACGAGGTCCAGACAAAGACCGCTCTACCAGCAAAAAAACTCACTGCCGAGAGAAAAAAAACCACCTTGTTGGCAGGAACATTTGAGCCGATCCCCCCAAGCCTTCTGGGTCCAGCCTCTGCAAGTTTCACCCCCCAGGCCTGCTCCCAACACTGCCAGTACTGGGGGTAGCAGTGACCACTCAGGCTGATGTCTTATGGAATGGAACAAAATCTTATAGACTGGAACCACTACAATGACTGTTATTGTTTTCACATTTCACAATTTTAAAAAAACATTATTTCTTTTTTGTTCCAGAAAGATTTGCATGACTGAGGTGATTCATAGCTACATAATTTGAAGACCAGCATGAGCACTATCACTACGGTGACAAGATTTGAGTAGAAATGAGTTTACTTCTCTATAGAAGAACAGTTCATCTTGTTTTTAAGCACTCAGAATATTCCTTGAACACTTTGGTTAGCTGATAAAGTTTTTAATGACACAGAGTGAAAAGTGTATTTTATTTTATAGTTGAATTAGCTTAACCATCTTTAACACATATATGCTTTGTCTGCCATACTGAGAAAGAAGCACACTAATGTTACACATTTTTGTGGTATTACAGTGACAGTGTCAAACTTGACATTTTTTCTTTTTACTGGTAGCTTTGTTTTCTGTTTCCTGAGTAAGCTGCACTTTCATCTCTTGATCATTTTTCCACCAGCTGGGGACAGCCAGACACAGATGCATTGTTTTGATGGTTGTCTTGACAATAACTTGCAAAAATTCATAAGTGTATATGATTTTACTTCTTTATAGTCAGAATTTTTTTCCACATGGTTAATTTGTGATTATTTTGATACAATTGACTCCTTTCTAATGCATGTTTTCAATCTGCACTTTTCTTTCTTGGCAAGTTGGTTTGAAGTTGCTTATGTTAAACTACATCTTGTTGAGTTGTGACCATTTTGTGATAAGAAAATGATTCAGCACACTCAGTCATAATATCCACCTAAGAAACAAAATATACATGCCAATGTGCATTGGACTATCAAAAAAAAGGAATTTTTCATTTAAAGAATCATAGAATCATAGA
>NW_010270013.1:0-5899 GCF_000690775.1 Eurypyga helias
CCTGGCTGAACCCAGCACAACAGGTATTGGATTTCTACTAAAATTTCACCAAAATAAATGAGGATGGATAACTTTTTGATGACTGCTGACAAACCAGTAAGCTAGACAACAGAACAGCATGAATGTGAATAACTAGAATATATAGATGCAAAGCAAAGACTAGCAACAGAATCCAGCATCACATTTCTCCTTTCTCTACATGACAGCCTTTCATTCATATTTTCCATTGTAGCATAGAGAATTCTTTCCAACCATATTCCAATCCATTTCAGTGAAAAAATAAATATATTCGAAGACCCTTCAATCAATCTGCTCCAAAACCAGAGTATTGCCCCATTATAGAACTCGATAATAAAAATCTCATTCTCCTCTCCATTAACCAGCCCATTTCCTAGGGTGGTGATGAAAGCAGTTCCCCAGACAAATTTGTTATAATACTTCCACTTCCCAAAACCCGATCAATTTTACTCAGCAAGAAGAGGTGGCACATTGAGAAAAATGAGGAAGTCCCTCAAACACACAAGCAAAATTGTTGCTTTTTGCTATTAACCTCTCAGAAACTGATTCCCTTAAGCAAAGGCAGAGGGGACACAACTTCTTGCAGCCCCATTAATTCCAAAGATCCTGCAGTACCTCCGAAGCCCAGCTCCCGCTCCATCTCAACACTGTTATACATCCTGCCAAAGAATTCAGTTTCCATGTGCCCTTCATTTCTGGTATATTTAAAGTGAAAGTGGATCATCCAGACAGTATCAAATGTGGTTTTGGCAGGATCTTGGACACCCGCTGTGGGGTGCAGGATCCAGACAGCCTTCTCGATGCCTTCCTTTCTATGTCCTTCATGTCTTCCAGCTGTAGGCCTTAATCCTAGCGGCTCCCAAGCACAAGATAGATTTGTATCCTCTCTTTTTGGGCAGAAACAGCCATCCTTAAGGCTATTTTCCATCTCTGGCACCCTTACCATGATCTAACTGCCAATCATCTCAAAAAAAAAAAAGCCAAAATCTCCATGGTTTACTCCATGGTGCACTCAATGCAATAGCCTACAGCAGCCATTATGAGACGAAAGTGTTATTGCAAACCCACACAGTGAAAAGTTATTTACTTTTTTTAAGTGAAAAGAACCTCGCATGTTTACAGAGTAAAGACAAAAGTGTACTCATGTAGTAGCAGGCACAGAAATTCATGGAGTTGAAATCATCCCTATCTCCTTTAAATTGTTAACACATTTTAAGTGAACAAGACAGCTGATGGTACATGCTGAATTTCTTAAGACGGTGAATATTTTACTTAACTTTCAAGCGAATCAGTCCATCCAACAGCAATTTTTTTCCAGAAAGTTAATTCTTTACTCACCACAAAGCCAAACAGCTGAATTCTGCCTTCATGTATTTAAATCATAGAATCACAGAATGGTTTGGGTTGGAAGGGACCTTAAAGATCATCTAGTTCCAACCCCCCTGCCATGGGCAGGGACACCTTCCACTAGACCAGGTTACTCAAAGCCACGTCCAGCCTGGCCTTGAAGACATCAAACGAACTTATGAAGGAAACCTAATATACCACAGTGTAAAAGTTCCCATACTATTGCTTTAAACCATAAACATGATATACATTTCTAGATATGCTGGACTGATGGGAACTTCTATACTTGCCAGAGCCACACTATCTGTAACCTCCCAGGAGGCAGACACTACCTTAATATTGTCGTGTTCAAATCACAGCTTAGGCCAAGCCCAAAGCACAGAAAAGACTACTTGCTATGAATCAGATCCAGCTCAATCCCCTCCCCTCCAGACAATATCATAGACCAGGAATTTATTATGTACATAAGTTAAAATTATTTTCCATCTGCTATGCCTGTCCTCCGTTATCTAATACCTTCCCTCCTTTCTTACCTCCTGTTATTTTCACAAGATTCAATAAATTGCTTCACTGCAATTTTACTATTTCTTCTATTATTCCCTTGTTTCTTTAGCAAGCAATAAATAACTCCGCCTATTATGAAAGTGTTCTACAGAGGCCGATTGCAGGCACTGGTTAGCGTTTCATACCTGTCTTAAAATCTAGAGGTCTATAGCCACATTATCTCTGTTCTGGAGAAGAGAGCTGTGCTATTTCTTTCTCCCATGATTTAGGGAAGCAACACAGGGTAAGATTGTTCAGTAATGAAATTCAGTGGAAAGCTAAAACATTTGTCTTAATATAATCAACAAATAGCAAAGAACAAGAGTGATATTCACAAGTAACATACTCTGATTTCAAAGGCATTGCCTCAGATTTGCGTCTGTATAGGAGAGGCTCATTTCTCATTCTTGTGATTTTCTTTATGGTGTTTATACTTATTACTCATAAAATGATTGCAGATTGAAATGCATAGATACTTAAGTAGGACATATATTTTAATTTCCTTCACTATGCAAGCCATACATCAGAGCTATATACAGAGGTATATTTTTAATAAACAAGATTTGATTGAAAACTTTTACTAAATTTTGAGCAGCTTTTAAAAAATCAGTATTCCATTCACCATAGCTACTACATATAACTGACTCATCAATCTAGTGTTCAAATAGTTTAAGTAACTTTAAAATATAGCAGCAAATGTAGGTTTCAATGTAACATAAAGCTCTGCACAGAAAACATTTGAAAACTTCAAACATACCTTATCTTGAGCTATTTCCCCAGTCCCTCACAGCTATATATTTTATTACAGTTCTTGAACGCAAAGTAAGGGATATTTCTTAGTTTGGTTTTTACAACATTGCCTATTAGCACTCTGTGAAGGCCAGAAAAAGCAACACCTGTGGACTTTCTGAAGGCTTCTTTCAGCAGGTTGAAATGACCACATGATGACCAGATTAAAAAAAAAAAAAAATTGCATGTGGGGGAGGTGCAATGTCAAAGCCTATTTTTAAGCTTCCCACCTTGCTTAGAAGACTTACAGAATGTCAAAAACTAGACCCAAATTTACTGGTGGCTTTGTGATGGTGGGGTTTTTTTTGTTTGTTTGTTTGTTTGTTTGGGTTTGGGGTTTTTTTTCTTATGCTACACAATGAAGTTATTTACTTAAGAGAAATACTGCTCTATGTCAGCTCCAGCCTAGGAGACCAACAACTTACACTGTCCTTGGCAACATTACAGGACCTGCCACTACATCAAAATGAACCGTTCTTGAATCTCTCCAGTGTATTATGTGCAAATATGCTTTCCTTTAGCACTGGGCCTGTAACCTTTCTTGGCTTCTCTTTTTTTTTTCCCTGGAACGGACATACTATTCTTGTACCAAATAGACAGTAACAAGCTTGTTTTCATAGAAAATGGGATCATTACTTTGACAGCTGACAAAGTTCTGGGCCATATTCTCTCTTGGTAGTAACTCTGCAGATACTTTATTTTCTCCTGTTTGCCTACAAAAATGATTTACAGTGGCAGGAGGGATAAGGACAGAAAATTAACCAAATCCAGCTTCAACCCACTCTTTTTGTCTGCTAAGACTTTGGGGTCACATAGTTCATGCATTTGTCCCTGAATACCGTTTGCTTTTCTGGGAATGGTAGAGTTGGTAGTGGGCAGGTCCTAGCAACATCTCAATAATGCTGAATTTGCTGACCTATTTAGAGCACAATCAGAAATAAGAATTTTTCTGTCTTTTTCTTATATATCCTGGAGTGTTAACCTGGACAGCAGCAAAGGCATCATGAGTTCTTCCAGCACCAAGTGGGACAGGCTCTGAGAAGATGGGGGAAACCCTAGAAAAGGAAAATTGGTGGACATGGTAGGGCTTACTGGCCCCTCATGTATATCCCTAGTCACTTCCAGATCCGAACTGTGGGTGAGTGGTAGATCTACATCAGCCCTCTATTTTCCCATCTTTCCATACTAACATTTTACTCTCTACCAAATGAAAATATGGGTGCATATGTTTAGAGAGACATGTGGCAAACTTCAGCCATGTCCCAAAGGCAGAAGAAAAGAGATGTAGTAAAGTCTGGAGCACCCAGTTGTAATCTACAGATACAGCTGTTAACTATTTCTGGTACACCCCTGCTCTGAGCTCACAGACAGACGATTTTGCCTCTGTGTGCCCTTGTCTGCAGTTTGCCTTTCTCCACTATTCGGTATGAGAGCTGAGACAACTGTGTGTATATACGTACTGTGTGTATGTAGCAAGTGTGTGTTCATATCTACAGACATACGTGTAGAGCATCACACCATGGCAGCTAACCTTGTAGAGGCTGCTAGTTACCACTCAAAAATAAGTGCAAAAACTCATGATTTGGAGGGTTGAGGGGTGTTTCAGTTTTTTACATTTTTAAATGCTGTTTTTAAGAAAACAGTGGTATCTTTTAAGGATAGACTATGGCTGCATACATGGTGGGTCTAACACTTTTTTAGCTAGTTGAAGTCTGTCCCAGACACAGTGGGGGCTGTTGGATGGACACTGCATGTTACACCCTGTTTCAATATGTAATCCTGCGTCCATTTGTGCTTCTGGGCTTGATGCAAACATATGCACCAACTGTGTTCAGTGGAGGAGAAAAATAATATTCTGTAAGAATTTTCATACAGTTTTTAAAGACCTGTTTGGTCTGGAGCCACACTCCCCCCACAGTGTGTATGGAAAGAGGAATAAACTTTACGGTGATGTACTTGCAGTAGCCAGCAAACTCAGGGGCACTTTTCCTGTGTGATTGCATTCCTCTAATGTTCTTCTCTGTAGTTTTAAACAACAGTTAAAGGAAGCTTTTTGAAGCAAGGAGACTGTTTAAGTGAGTGTTTGTTTAGATCTTCGGGGCCATAGTGCTGAAAGGGAATTTGAAGTGTTATGATGTAATTAAATAAATGCTGTTGAAAGAACTAAATTTGCCTATTGTAACTGCCCATGCTGTATTTCTTGCAGGTTCCTTTCAGGCTGACATTCTTTCATGTATGGCCTTTACCTAAATACATATTTTTTGTGCAAAGGTAACCTATTTTTAATACACCTTTCATGCTCTAAACCATTTATCAGAACAATTCTCCAGTAACTATAGTTAGCAATATAAATTGGTCAGGGAGATAAACCCCATGCAGAAATACACTTGAGCTTTCCAGTGAAAAATAGCTGCAGCTGGAACAGGGAGAAGTCTGAAAATCAGATTTTGAATGATTACCAGTAAAAAGGGGCAGTCAATATTTTAACAATATTCATAAAAAAGGCAGAGTTACTGAGGCTGACAACCAAACAGTTTCACTGCACAGTAAGAGTGTGTGTATCTCACTGTGAGAGCAGGAGATGTGCCTCATCCAGTAGTGCCTCTTTCTCTTTTAATGGAGAGAGTCTGACCTCTGAGTATTGAACAGGATGTACAACGAGAGATAAAATAGTGTCTGTCATGACAATTTTTAATCTGTTTCAAAGTGGCAATGCAGCAGCCATCTCTTGTTTTATTTGTTTTTTCTTCATCATTCTAAAAATTTATGTGTTTTTTTTCTTTCATTCTTAAATACATTTAAAATTAATACGATGAAATTAATAAAAAACAGCTAAACAAAAAAAAACCACAAACAAACCAACCCACAAAAAACCAAAATATAAACCACCACATCTTTGATTCCTAAACTAAACTTTAATATGAATACGAGACATGGCTGGACAGAGAGGGAAAAATTCAGTCCCCAGTCAGGTAAAATGGTTAGATAACTATGGTATTTAATATCTGCTTAGTATGATGAACTTCACCCTTGGTTCGTTTCCAAAGCTGGCTGGTGGGAATCTCACGAGCCATCAGTAATTATCTTGTTAAATTTTCAGAAGATGGGTGAATGCCAGGAACTTGAAGAAGAAAAATCAGTGCCCATATTTCTGAAAAAAAAAAAAAAGGAGGGAAAAGGAGACAAAGAGGTGGAAAGGTGC
>NW_010270013.1:5917-29515 GCF_000690775.1 Eurypyga helias
ATTTCAGAAAAATTATAGGGAAAAAAATCATTAGCTAGCTATTTTTAAGCACGCAGAATTTAAAAAAAAAAAAAAAAGGAATGCAAAAGAAAACATGGATTACTCTGACAAGTCCTTCTTTTGCCAAATCTAACTGCCTTATGTGACATGGAAATACTATGATAGACAGGAAGCAAAAGATGTCATATCTTGGCTTCTAGTAGTGTTTTGAATGACATGTTCACCATCAGACTAGGGAAACCACAAGGTGTGAGAGCAAAGATAGCTGGAAAATTGTAATCAAACCATAATTATTCATGAATGACTGCCAAAATGAAAGGGTATCCTAAGCAGACTCTCTGGAGTCTCATAATATTTAATATTTTCTTTACTGTTCTAGATGACTGGACAGGATATTCAAATTAAATTTTCAGACAACACCAGAAGGGAGTAATGGGACTAAACAGGGACCAGCCACTGATGAATCCAAGATTTAGAGCTCAAAATGTTCTTGACACTTACATAAAATATGATTCAGGTTTTATATTTAGGAGAAAATACCTATATAAATACATACAAGAGAATTGAAAAATGGTATAATTTGGTTAATTTTGACTTATATTCTGTCTGTTCTGCAAGTTCAAGTTGCTTCAATAGCTGACTGGGATGCAGAGACAAAAGTTGAGCCTGCACAACATATGATATGAGTATCCTGTTATATGTTGTACTGATATGGCCATAGGACATGTACTTCTGGTTTTTGGATTCACATTTCTGACCAGATGTCAATAGACCAGAGGAGAAAATTAACAGATTTGAGGAAGGTTGGCTCTGAGGAAAGATGGATAGCTATTTAGCCTAAAGAAAAAACATCACATGAGGGACAGAAGTCTTAAAATACATATTCAGCGGGGAAGGGAATCACTTCTTCTCCATGTTCAGAAGGGGGGAGGAACAGTAACAAGCTTGAATAGCAAGAGGACATATTCCCAAGTGGCATTAAGGAAGGTTTCAAGGGGTGAAAGCCAGAACCAGTCATCTAAGAAAGTTATTGAACTCCCTTTGAAAGTAGTGGTGGGACAACCCCCTGCTAGGAGGGACAGGGGCATAGCTGAATCTCCTGGGGCAGGAGAAAGAACTATAAGCCCCATAACTTTAGTCAGGCCCATTAGGACTGTTAAAAACCATGGATCCCCACCTGGTCCATCCCGGGGGATATACCGACCCTGCACTCTCCTCCTAGAGACCATGCTCTGCCCAGGGATGGACAGCTTAGCTGCTGGTGGGTGTCAGAAAGACAACCACACTGGGGATGCTAACATTGCAACTTGGGCATTGTTTTTATTCATCACACTTCACTTTGAAAGAGTTTTAGCTAGTAAAACTTTGTGTATGCTTTTAATGTCTTCTCCTTTTTCCTTACTCACATTTATTCACCTGCTTAAATCAAATTCTTGGGGTTCTTCTGTTCTTAAGATAAACAGCACTTACTGCTTTCTGACTTCAGTAGCCAGGCTAATACAAATCCAGTTGGCAAATTTAAGGTTTTTTAAGCTTGTATGAACTGAAACAGGAGAGCAGACGGTTTTATGCTGATGCACAGTCATTGGTGGTATATGAATATAACCTGTATCCCATCCTTGCAGACGATGCGTTACTGTTGTTGTCATTTATTGTTTAACAGGAAGTGCTGCCACTGTTTGTTTAAAATCAAATTAAGTAATTCTGCATTGATCTGGAAGAAACAGTGACATTTGCAGCAACTGTAGAGAACTTCAAAGCTATACTAATAACCTCGCCTAGACTATGCCACTTTCAGTGAAATCTGCTGCTGTTTAGTTCCTCTGTTTTTATTGTAATACACATGGAGAAACTATTCTGGAGCTTACAAGAAAACTCTAAAGTATCATTAAAAAGAAAGCTTTGAAGTATCATTGTATATATCTACTCATACCTAAAAGAAGAAAAGAAAATGTAGATGGTTACCAGAAGCTTAAAATCTAGCAGCTGCTTAGATACACAAAAGTTGATAGCATATAGCTTAGAGTGATAATTCTCAGAAACCAGCATCTCCCCACACCATCAAATACAAATCTAAGCCCAGAAGCAATGATTCTGGTAGAAGAATCCCCCATTCAGCCCACTCTTTATTGTCCTTTCTACATTGTGAAAAAAATCTGTAGGCCATTTACCCTTTGCATGTATTCATGTATTTGCATGTATTTGCATGTATTCCCCAAATGAATTTTCTTCGTAGTGCTAATGCTACCCCAAGAATTTGCCCCAACCAGGAAAAGTTTAGTGGGGCTGGGATAGCTTTGACTGCTCTGCTGTCTGGACAGACCAAGGTCTCCGACCTTCTTCATTGATGTGTGGGTGGCTTGACTTTAACCTGAGAGAAAAAGACTACTCCATCCACTTGAATATGGGATTTAGGGGGTGTGAAGGAGTATAGAGAGAAGGACAAAAAAAATGTCCACGCTGGTGTAGCCACAACTCCAATCCTCTTCCCAGTCAGAAAATCATTAGTAGCTTCACAGCCTCAAATGCCAGAGGGTTTCAGAGTTACAGCAGAGGACTGGAGAGCGTGTTTAATAATATGTGAAATTTGATTTTCTAACATTACCATGCACCTTCAATAAATGAGTCCTTTAACCTGTAGCAAACATACCTGTGTCTTTTTAGATCTTTGGAAACTGCAAGGTCTTTGGGGTAGAAATTTTATCTCCTTGGTAAAATGTCCAGCATGCTTTGCCATATGATTTAAAAAATAATAATATGGCCAAAGGAATTCAGTGCTTTCTCAGTTACGCACATTTAGAACAACTAAGTTTTAACTGGCATAGTTCAAAGCAGAATTTAAACGACATTTCACATGCTTGTTCTGGGAAAGTCTGGTTAAGGTTGTTGCCGGGAAGTATGGTTAGTTAATTATGACCCTCATTGTGACATATGAAAAACAGGTACTACAGGCCTTCTGGTTGTTGAAGACAGGTAACACTGCAAGAGAGACCAACAAACTTGTAATAATGGGGGGGGGTAATGGGTGCAAGGTTCAGTCTCTAGCAGCCTCTGGTGGCTGTTGAAATATAGATTTTTTTTTTTTTTTAAGTTAATGGTTATGCAAACATTTTTTATTTGATTTGGTTTGGAATTTTGATTTCCTGCATTAATATGAACAATTTATGTGTTGTGGAAAAAAAAAAAAGTCTCTGGTTGTTGTAAAGTCTTTGCTTATCTCTGGAAGTCTTTGTTGCTTTGCTAGAAGCTTTTTAACAGAAGAGGTCCCGTAAATGCATTGGTTAAGCTAACAGCACCTAGGCTAGAAACAGTCATGGTAAATGACTGATTACAAAGGCTAATTCAAGTGGTTTTGAACAGAGATTTTTGGGTTGACTATTAGCACTGCAAGCTAAATCAATACACTGTCTTGTAAATTAATAGCCCTGATATATTTTTTTAATATTATTGAATAATACTCTTTCATAATAGTGATAAAAAACTATGGGCAGTAGATTCCTAGATGATTATTTATCAGCTTTATGTCTCGTGTCACTCCTGGAAAATGCAGTAATTTTTGTTGGGCTGTATTTCTTAATCATTACAGCTGTGACCCATTGCAACTGCTGTAGTTAAGGCCACAAATCACTATGCATTGCAGCTCCCTGTTTTCACAGACTCATAATTTACCAGCACAGTCTCCTTTTGGTAGTCAAATGTTCCATGTTTGGTCTACGCACACAGAAGTGAGTGTCTGGAAACAGAACAGCACCTCATTAAGCTGTTTTATTCCTAGGAAAAGGCCTGAGAGAAGGTTATAACGCTCTTCTGTGCATGTAAACTGACCCAAGTGTTCAGACACATTATTGCTTGCACAAAAGTCTGCCTGTGAGTCCTATGTACTCCCCCAGGACATTCACACTGGTGCACTGCTCATTTCAAGGAAAATTAGAAAGCTGGAAGTCTGTTCACCACTAAAATCACACCTTTCAGTAGCTTGAAATGTCTTCAAAGTCCCACCTTGAGTGGGATACATTCAGGGCTGTGTCAAGACAGAGTGTGGCAAGGGTCATGTCCTTTTTATCTTTGCCCTAACACTTAAACCTAACATGCAGTCTAATTCCTCTGTTCCCTAAAAGAGGCATCTGTCATTCCTCCATACTCAATGAATTTGTTCTGCCTCTGTTTTCTACCCAGATATAGACTGTCAACCTGACCTCAAAGTTAGGTTTTTATCAGGGCATTTCAATGAACACCTCTCCCTAAAAGTGTATATCAGATGACTAATATAACAAGGCTTTAACATCATCTTGGGCTTCCTAACATCATCTATCTTCTGTTTTGGTTTTGTTTTTCCTTTGCCTCCAAGGACAGGGAGGCAGATATTTTTAAATGTGGCCAACACTTCAAACTGACATTTTATACATTTAATGCTCACCAAACAGTAAGTCCTTCAAACAATCTTAAAAATACTTTTTTGTAAAGCAGTAGAGCTGTGAAAGTTAGAAAACATGCCATTGTATTTGCACAGAAGAAAACCACGTAACATTTTAAATAGGAAATATAACTACAGATATACCTGTTGATAACTGTTCTTAAAAACTCAGCTAGGAAAGATCATATGGGCTAAATGATTAGACCTCTGCCACATGGAGCACAGACACTCAAGCCCCCAGATATTTATTTGAATTGAACACATTTCCGTAACATGGGTCAAGAGGAATCCCACTTAGCAGATCAGCGTAGCACAACAGTAACTTGTCAGCTGTTTCACAAGACTGTAACATCCGATGGAAAACCCACAGTGAAACAGAAACAACCCTTAGAATCCCAGGTTAGCAGAAAATAGACCTGGCTAGTTTGAGGTTGGAAGTGATAAACCCATGGGTGCGCCTACGACATGACTGTCTGCAACAGCACATAGCAGAGAAAGCTGGGAGTATTATCCCGTGACTGGCAGAACATTTATTAATGTGTCTTTCATTTTTAACAACTAATGGAGGATGAGGTTTTCAATGAGAGCCTGTAGTGAGTTTTACATACTCAAGGTCACCTTGTATATTCTGCAGTGCTGGGAAAATTAAGGGTAGTCATTTTTGCATAGAGTGTAAGGACAGTGACATGGCAGCAGTGGTCTGGCAGTGCTACCTGCTAGTACCTCGTTTGCCTTGGAGGGGAGATCTTTCATTTGGACAAAGGTCAGAGATAGCATTGACTGTGAACCTGAAAAAAATCAGTATTTTAAGAGCTACTGAAGCAGCTTACTAATCAAGGTGATACATTATAATTGGGTTATATGGTGATCTAGTGATCATAGCCTTACAAGAAAACCACCAGCCCTACACCTTACTCCTAGTCACACAACTCGTGTGTTATCATTCAACATCCAATTCGTTGTTTTTGTTGGCTGGAGCCTGCAAAAAATCTTGTTCTGTATTCTTTTATTGCTTTAAATCATAGAAGGAAAGGTAGATGTCACTGGCTTCTAAGTCCTATTAATGGCTTTTCTGCTGAAGGATATGAAGCCATTATTTAAGTATCTGCATAAGAGCATTCTGGTTTGAAACAGCTTAATTTTGAGCGTGGTCTGAGAAAAAAAACCCTTAGCAATTAAATATCATAGAGCACAAATGCAGGAACAACTAAATGAATCTTTGTTGACATAAAAAATTTCCAGAAAAAAAAAAGTTTATGTCCTCAAAATATAAGCTAGAATTGTGAAAACCACTCACAGGCGGCTGTGAGCGTTGTAAAGATCTATGCACAAAGGACCTGCTTTTGTTGCAGCGTAGTCCTGCCAGCCAGTAAAATTACCGCTCACGTGAAACAGCCCCTCCAGAAGACTGTCACAAAGGGCCTCGCTGTGCAAGCAAATATAAGCCTGTCTACTCTGCCATCTGTTACTGAGACCTCCTCTTACTGCTGAATCATTTTCCTCCCTCTGCTTATTTAAGGTTCTTCGCTAGTGTCTTGAGAAATGAGGGTTTGCTCACCTCTCTGTCTTTGTTTGGGGTGTGAAAGAGCATTAGAAACTGTCATTTTCTATCACAGACTGGAACGGACAGATACAAGAAAACAAATGTGTCATACCTTGGTTGTTGAAGGTTTGGGATGGAGAAAGAAGAGGCTGACTTTAATGGGAATCTTACAGAGAAGCCTTGAAGGAGAGCAGGAACAGGAGCAAGGCTTGAGAGCCTCCAGCCTGTTATTTTGCAGGCAGAGGGAGAGGAAAAACAAAGCAGCAGCTGATTGAGACAGCTGAGTAAAGAATCTACAAGGTAAAAATAGCAGCAGGCTGTCAAATAATCTGCCGGTGTTGGGCACGAGTGAGAAAACAGCATCAGGCTGTGGAGGGAGCCGAGCCAGGGATGCTGTGCGGGGAAGAGGAGGCAGCTGCCAAAGAGCCGTCTTGCTGCGAGTCATGGGGCTCCCAAAGGAGGAATGGGCTTGGGGTTAGCATTCTACTCCGGATGCAATTCCGTAAAGGCTGCTTCAAGTCCCACTTCAGACGGAATATTTGTGTGATATTAATATGAGGCCCTTTCATCACTGATATATCCGCAGCTATTTTATGCACTTCCTTAAGAGGGACACTGGCTGGAGTTTGCTGAAGTGCTCTCTGGAGGTGGTGTGCCCCAAGGAGCAGGGATGTCACCCACCACTTCCCCACTACAGCAGTTGAAACAGGTCACTTCTAAATGGGAGCTGCAGTATGGTAGGTTCTAAAGCCACTGTTTATACTCTGTGTGCCATAGGGTTGGGTGTCATGGATTTTTCTGTAAATGCTTTTGCCCATTCAGTAATGACTGCAGTGCACCGGCATCTCCGATGAATAGTCTGTTCAATGCGTTGATGGGCCAAGGACTGAGATCTGTCTGGGTTTTGTTTATTAAAAAACTAGTCAGGGGAGTTGCAGTGAACTCAAACTGTTTATTTACATAGTAAGAATAACATAAATATTTTGAAGTGTGGCTCAAACCAGCCTTCAGCAGAGAAAGTAGATAGATAGGCTCAGCAGACAAACCATGGTATGACCAAGCAGGGTGTCATCTGTGATTAACTCCAGTTGTTGCTGCTATTAAAATGGGGTGTCTGAACCCGTGATCTTAATTGTGCCACACACATTGTTGGATAGACTGATATAAAAATGCCAGGAGGACCTATTCTGTATTTTTAATGATTTCATCTGTATTTTCTCACTTTCACTTTCTGTCCCTGAACTGCATGAGGTGAAAAAGTCATTCTGTGCCTCTTCAGAGAAAAAAATAAAACTGCAGTTATTACTGAGCTGAAGTTAGTAATTTAAGAGCAGGGATGCAAGGTTGGAGTGGGGAGGTCACTCCCTAAGCCTGCAGCCCTGCTCTGTGACTCACCAACATCCCTGCTTGCTAATTAATCACACTGAGTTCAGCTCACACTGGCCCTGCACCAGCTCCTTAAAACCCTCGGTGTACCCCTTGTCTCCCTGGAGCAGCATCAGCCCGGACCAGCACTGTTACATGGAATGTCTGCTGTCACTCCCGCAACAGCAGGTTGGCCCCTAAACCTGGCACCGAGGTTCACAGGGAGACGTGGCAACAACCCCCAGTGCAACACCCAAAAATCAGAGCTGGGCATTGAAATACCCTGTGGGCTGCACGGTGTGAGAGAGGGCTCTCAGAAAAGAGGCCCCAACTCCGCAGTTGGGGTGGGTCTGACATTGCATGTTTGGGTATGCATGTTTGGGAAATTACTCCTACGGAAAGCACTGCCGTATGTCCTGCACGAGCGCTGCGGATCAGGCTCAGAAACAGCAGCAGTGTCCCCCCATCATGGCACCTCAGCTTACGAGTGGGTTATGACCTGACCCTGTTTAGCTACTCTTCTCCTGGCCTCTCACAGCTCTCCTGGTACTCCCAGCTGTGGCGTCAGCTCTCCTCTGCCCATTCCTTCTGGCAGCCAGGAGGTGGGCACCAGCTTAGCAGCGTCTGCTCCTGTGGTGCAAACACACCCATCCGACTCCTTTGAGAAATGGATGAGTTTCTGCTCTCTTAAAAGGCAGAAGCAAAAGCTGGGGGTGGGGCTCTGCTGGATTGTGAAGATGGACATCTTTTTAGAACATACTTGTAACAGCAAAATCCATCTCACCCAAAACAGACCCTGAGGCACTGTGGCCAAGCAAGAGGCTAGCGTGGCAGTAGGGTCTCTTTATACCTCCTGCAGAAAGCACACAGCAGAAAACAGGGGAGCAGATTTCTCTAGTCCAGAGACTAAAGCAGTTTTCATTCCTCCTCCCTGTGATTTTTTTTCACGGCTATTTAAGAGCTACGCCAAGCAGCCATCTGTTTGGTTGGGCCTGCCTTTGCTATTCAGGGATCCAGCTCAGAGGTGGGAAAAACTTTCCCTAGGCTGGCTGTCAGTGAGGCACCAAAAGCTCTCCCCGCTGGGCCTCTGCCTGGCTGCCTCTGTGGGACAGCTGATGGGGTGCCTTCTGGAAGGCTGCACTTGGTAGAGCAATGACCTTGAGCAGACAGAAATTTGTGGCCAGGTTATCCCAAAACATCAAGATCCGAAACCCAATAACCTCACAGCACTGAGTGGAGAGCTCACTAAATCCCTGTGCTCTAGCTGTCTCATGAATTGTGTAAATAAACTGGAGACATGTAAGTGTTAAGTATTTCAGTGATTAAAAATAAATCACCATCTCATTCACCCACTTGTTGCAATAATCTCAAAAAAGAGTTCTTTATGTCTCCTACTTGTCCTTACGGAGGAGCCATAAGGTGAAATTTGAGCTATTTCTGTTTCTTTTTATCTACGAGAAGAACCAAATGCAGAGATAAGTAGATAGTCCTTATGGCTTCCGTGGAAGGAGATGGTCTCAGACACCCAAGTATCTTGATGATACACGTCCTGTATGAAAATTCTCATCACCAGTGCAGTAGGACTGGTGGTTCTAGTGAACTCTTAACTGTGTCATGGCCTGTTGCATCAACGGTACACGTGAAGTGGTTACTCCACTCTTACAATCTGTGTGGTCATCATGGCTTAAACTGATAAAGTCTAGGAGCTCTGCGTGCGCTTCAGTCCTAAAAATTTGGACTTCTTTCTCTTGAACTTTGAAAACCACAGCCTCCATGATCTCAGTTCAACCCTGCAGAAAGATTCATACAGACATGCCAGAAATACCAGGGCCTCAGCTTGTGTTAAATTAGCAGTGCAGAGTGCCCCATCTGCCACTGAAATAGAGCTGCATGTTACAAAGCAGTTACAAGGACCTAGTGGCTGCTTACTATCACAAATGTCCACAAGAATTCAA
Organism: Eurypyga helias; assembly: GCF_000690775.1. Classification (NCBI taxonomy): domain Eukaryota; kingdom Metazoa; phylum Chordata; class Aves; order Eurypygiformes; family Eurypygidae; genus Eurypyga; species Eurypyga helias. The sequence goes on from NW_010270013.1 coordinate 15,195, forward strand.
TCAAAAAATTTTTTTTTCTTGTCTATGAGACTATAATTCATTGCCTATTAATTTTTCTGGCCACTGGTTAGATTTGAATCTTCCAGAGCCTCATGAAGCCAGTTGCTTTCAAGCCACTCCTTGGAAAAAAGAACAAGAATGAGACCGGGCTCCCCAGGACTCTCTAAATCTGCAGGCAATAAACAAGTCTAAGGTCTTAAGTCAGGCATGCTGTCAAGTCATAGGAACTATGCTATTTTTGCCAACTTCCTAGAAGTCTGTCTTGACATCCAAAGGGATCCCTCACAGCAGTTCTTCCTCTGCTTCACTTGTAGTTGCCGCGTAAGAGAGACTGAAGTGGAGAAGCCTCCAGCTCTAAACCCATTTCTCTCTCACAAGTAAGCAGTTAACCAAAACAGAGGGACTTGCATTTTTTTCTGATAAGAAGAGAAATTGAGGGGCATATGTGATGTGAAATCTGATTTCTCTGAAGTCAACAGGAGACAGGATCTCAGATCATCATGCCCTGTTTCAGCCAGGACCCCTGTCCCCAAGGACTCACTCCATATTGCCCTGCAGATGAAACTCCTAACTACTTAAGCCATGTGTTGCTTTCCAGTGAGGCTGGATCACGCAGCTTCTCCATGTTTCACATGGAGTATTCTCAGCCAGGTGTGCCTTTAGCGTTACCAGCCCTTTACACAGAGTAACTGTAACATTGCATATAGCTTAATGCTTTTTTACAGTTACTTCTCAAATGAAGGACAATGGTTCTTCCTCTTCTCCCTTGACCTCCAGTTTTAACAGGTTCTATAGGAACCCATTTTCCCATTTTCATTCAGGTGCTGGTCCATCACTTGATGTCAGCAGCTGCAGCAGAGCTTGCATGCCTGGCAAATTATCTGATAGCAGCCTGTATTGCCTCTTTGTGGTATTATACATGTGAACTACATATGCACAACCCTCTTCTATTTCCCTGTTTTCAGTGCTCTCACACCTTGCTCCTCAACCTCTTTAGAAGTTTAGTTTCATTTTACTTTCTTTTCTTAATTTAAAATTACAGTCCTTTCAAAAGGATTCTGGGATTGCCAACAAGGCTTGATTCCAGGAGGCGGAAACTAGGCAGAGTGGTTAGTTTTCTAGCTGAGCAATTTTATTTTAGACACTTGAAAACATATCAGGTTTGTCAGCAGAGTTGAACAGCAAAGCCCTACATGTGACACAGTGCTGATCCCAGCAGAAAACAGCTCACTAGAGAATAGGTATGTTAGTAAATGTAGCATTAGGACATTATTTTGGAGATAACAGGCAAAAGCATTTAAGCACTTGTTGGTAGTTGAGAGTAAACTAAGGCAAAGTTACAATGGGTGTCTGTGTTGTCTGAGCATTTATGGTTTTCGTCCTGATATTCAGGACGTTTTATTTTATAATTGAATTATATGAGGATATGATGGTGTTTATTCTTATTTGACACTGAATAATGAATCACTCATCAAATCCTACAGAAATCTGGGGTAGTGAATTCTGTCAAAGTCCAGGTTTGTGTTTTTTTCTTTCTATCTTTTAGTGTGAATTTGTGCTTATGATCTGCACCTCCTCAAGCAGAAAGTGCTACAAGATGAGGGCAGGCATGCTGACCTCTCTGGCACCCACAGCTGATGATCATCTCCATTAGGCACGTTAATTAGTTGTTGAGTTATTAACTAGAACAGCACGTAATCAATGCCAGATGTTTTGGGGTTGTTTTTTGGATTGCATCTGCTGCTGGGTTCCCAAACTTGCAATCCTGGTTGTTTTGCCCAGACAAGGACAAACGCTTACTCATCCAGTCACCAGTTCATCAGCACTTGCTTGTGTTCTTCCAGCACAAGCTGTGGTTGTGTGACCTAACCACACCACCTCTCGCTTCTGGGTGAGTATGTTTTAGTTTTGAGACAGGTTGAAAACAGTTAACTTCCTACTTCCTTGTGTACAGCCACATTTTTCTTCCTGAAAGAGATGCTTTTGCCTGGGGGAAGAGGCAAAGTGATATGTCACAGTTAGTGTATTTACATGCTAATGTTTAGATACATGTAATATTTATGTAAAGGAGAACACTGAGGGATGGAAGGGGGTATTTCTGTCAGTAACTGTGACTGGCATCTGGGGAGAAAGCTCTGCTGCTTCTTCAGGTTTTATTGAATGTTGTGAAGTAGAGATTTCTCATTTTTAACTTATTTAAATGATGATCATTATCTCTTCACAAGTTCAACACCAGTTATTTCTTTATGTTACCTTCACACTACATTTAAAATAGTACTCTCTTGAATGCTCTTGAACTACTTTTGCTCCATACAGTTATATAGTGTGTCAGGATGTGGTCTTGCTAAATTTATCCTGATATGGGTTTTAATTACCTCATATGCTTCCTGGAAAGGAACCAAATGCTGTGAAATTTCGTTGAGGAACTGAGTTCTTAACCATCTGATGGTCTTTTGTCCATCAAGTGACATTACTGAATCTATCAGACACAGGTCTGTGATTTAAGGGAAAGGGCATTTTTTTTTTTTTTTTTAAATTACTCCTCTTCAACATTATGAATACAGTGTTGTTTCTTTGAGCTGGTATTGTTATGCTGCTGACATGCCCTCATTCTTGGGAGCCAGTCCTTGCACTCACTTCCATACAGACTCTCCTTGCTGGCCTCCAACGCGCTCTCAGACTATTTTCATGGAACTGTGTCACTGCCACAGCATTTCACCGCAGCTGAGAGCTATTCTGTCTTTTCTGCTTTAAGCCAAAATTATAATAGACCTCCTCGCAAGGTACTGTTCCTTAACAATGTGATTTTTATTTTGTTTCTTTCTATAAGACATTTGAACTATGTTTGGTATTTATTTGTACTGTCAGACAATTTCTGTGTCTGATTTTCCTTGATGCACAGCTGGAATCTGAACTGTTTCTTCCCCCAGTTTTACCATAATTTCTCTTAATCTTTACATTGTGACAGAGGTACTGTCATAGTATTGACGGTCCTGACAGATGTCTGTGACTGGCCTAAGTGTTCCTTAACACCTGCTAATTTTTTTTTTCTCCTGTTTCTAGTTTAAATAATCTTCCATAACCTTGTCAGTTTTCTTTGCCAGCTGTCTTGTCCTGCTTTCTTAACGGTAGAGCTATTCCTCACTTACAAGTTTTCTCTAAGTAATTTCAGTGAGCCCTCTACATTCCTATTTTCCCTCTTCATGCTACATTAAATTAATTCAGACCCTGATAATCTACCTATCTGACTCTGACATTTATCTTCTCTGTTAATAATAAAGTTATTTATGCTTTTACACTTCGAGAAGTGATAGGAGCTGTAGCCAACCATCATTGCAGATGCACTAGAAGATAGGTAAAAATCTCCCAACAGCAACACCACAATTCACTATCACCTATCATCAGTAAGCTAAATGCTTAATTAAAGCAATGCTTTAATTTATTCCTATTAATTCAAACCTGGAGATGGGGTGCAAACATAACTTGCAGCATGCTCTGAAAGTGAAGATAAGGACCATGGACTGGTTATATTTAAAGCCATGGGACCCCCAGTGGCAGTATCACCCAATTGTTCTCTCTTATTTACGGCAGCTGTTACTGATCTTGGCAGCCATCGCACAATAGCACGAGGGTCGAGCAAGGGGATTCTTCATTGCAGCTTTTTGTCCTCTATGGCCCAAGGTAGGAGTACAGGTGGGTATCAGTTTCCAGACACCTCCTGCCACTGCACTCAAGGAGTTTGACTTCTGTGACCTGCAAAATGACCCAACAGCTCTAGCAGATGTTGCACCTGTGTGCTGGTTTTGGCCGGGATGGAGTTAATTTCCTTGACAGTAGCTGGTATGGGGCTGTGTTTTGGGTTTGTGCTGAACACAGTGTTGGTAACACAGGGCTGTTTTCGTTACTGCTGAGCCCTGCTTATACAGAGTAAATGCCTTTTCTGCCTCTCAAACCACTCTACCAGCGAGTAGCGGGGGGCACAAGAAGTTGGGAGAGGATACAGCCCAGACAGCTGATTTCAACTGACCGATGGGAATCCCATACTCTGTGACCTCATGCTCAGCATATAAAGCTGGGAGACGTTCAGAGTGAGTTTGTCTTCCCACATAACCGTTATGCATCGTGGAACCCTGCTTTGCTTGAGGGAACACCTCTAGGAAAACCTGCCTGACAATGGGAAATGGTCAATTAATTCCTTGTTTTGCTTTGCTTCTGTGTGCAGCTTTTGCTTTACCTATTACCTATTTACTTGTTTTTATCTGAATCTGTTTTTTTTTGAATTTTACTCTTTCAATTCCCTCCCCATACCACCAGGGGGTGAGCAAGCAGCTGTGTGGCTGGGGTTAAACCATGGCAACCCCCAGCTAATAGTATTTTTAATGAGCTAATCTAATGTTTCTGTAGCCTATTTGTGTCTCAGCAGAGTAACATCATGTCATCTAGCAATTAATCCTTGATGTGGCAGTAATCATAGCCACTGTGTTTAGATATTCTCCTCTAAGGTAAAAGAGGTTTCCTTAGAAATAATTTTTTGTACAATATGATTTCTTTACCACAAAGATTTAATTTTGTAACTGTGAACTTGATTGTCTGTGCTTCTTCTTTACAACATCTCTTTTATGCAATTTAGATTCAGGTTCGTTAAGAACTATTTCATGATGAAGAGTGACTGGTAGCTGAGCACAGTAAGACAAACTGGGACAAGGTAGCTTTTTTGGGGGTTGGGTTTGTTTTTTGTTTGGTTGGGGTTGTTTGGTTTTTTTTTTTTGATAGCAAACATTAACACAGAAACAAGACAATGATCAGTGGAATGCAATCACCAATCCATGCATGCCAGGTAGCTGCACGGCTCAGAAATGCATTTTAAAATGGAAAGTTGTATATTTGTTTGCAACAGTTTATGCTAGGAGCAATGCAAGACTGTTGTCAGTGCTGTCCACTTATTTAGCACATTTTCAACTGTCTACCCACACGTATGCTCTGAATTTTGAAGCACACACCTGACTGCCTGGACATTGATCTTGACTTTCCAAGTGCACAGTTTTGCAAGTATGTATTTATTTTACATTTTAATGAATAAAAATAACCACTATTTTATTCTTACATTAGGTGTATATATGTTAACTCCATAACACACCACACATTAGAGAGAACTATTCATAAATGGACTTCAGATGCTGGCAATAAACTTTGGCTACCTAGTTTTCCCCATTCAAGTCTAAAGTGTTTCAGGTTGTTCAGGGTCCCCAGTATATTAAATGCTGGATCTGAGGTATCAGTCATACCTAAACTTAAGAAGTGCTAGAAAAATGCACCCTCTTCTCATCCAAGAATATGGAAGTTTCACACCTCACCCTGAACCCTGTCGGGAATCTTTTTTTTCATAGACTAGTTTCTTCAAAATGAAAACCTTCTTGTGAGATGCTGTTCTTATAGATAGAGAAGCTTGTGGGTGAAGGAAGTTGTTGGTTACCTCTTCTTTACAGAATGCCAGTTGCACATTGTCGTTGATTTGCAGTGTACATTTTGTACTTCAGTATTATATAGAGTAATCAGGACTGAAGAGATGTGGAGTCAGGATCCAGTTACCCTTTACGCAGTATCAGGCTGGTAGGATACAGCAAAGACATCCTGCAAACCTATTATTATTAACGGGAAACCTGAGCCTTTGATTTTTGTACAGGTTGGTACATTGGATCTCATGTGAGGAACACCAACATTATTCATTTAATAAGTGGTGGGCTTTTACTTTGTTGCCTTACCCTTCTCTATACACATGACTTTCTTTTGTCACTCGGACTTCTGCCAGACTGATTTGGTGGCATCTGCTGTGTGCTTGCGTGGGAGGATGAGCAGTGAGTTATCGGGTTATCCACTGACTTCTTTTGTTTGTTTGTTTGTTTTTTGACCATGAGAAACTGGGTATTTTTGCAAAAAGAGTTAAATCCTGGAATAAAGAGGGGAAAAAACCCAAAACAAACAAACAAAAAAACCCACAACAAACCTCAAAGATTCTCCTTACTCCATGTCTTTCCCTTTATTTCTCTGGCCATCAAGCAGCGATTTGTGAACAAACTTCCATGCAGACACCTCGGCATCCACGTCCTGCCATGACCTCACCCCATTGTCAAAGCACCACGGTCTCAAAATGTAAAATATCCTACTATGGGAAATGTGACGCTACAATCAGTATTATAATTGCAGTGAAGTAAACTGCAGAAGAACAAGTTTCATGTCAGTGGAAGCAGAAAAGCTAGTAAATGGATTCCTTTTTAGATGAATCTTCTATGGATCAGCAGGTTTATTCAGAGTTACTTAAAAAGCAGTTAACATTCCATTAGCAACAAACTGTAATCTGTGTCAGCAGTAAAGCACTGTTCAGTCATTTATTTTAGAATGAGCAGTCACTGCAGGGAGAAATAAAATTATTAAACGTCTTAGAAGCAAATAAATAGTAAGGCAAAGCCAGGGATTTTCTTTCTTATTCTAAATATTAAGCCTTCTTCCTGGGAATATTTATTAATATAGAATGCGTTTTTGGTGGGATTTTTTTTGGTCTCCCCCCTCCCCCGATGTTTGCTATATGAAGGATGAGTCAGAAAATTCCATTTCTTCAGATAGTTTGGGTTTGTGATTAAAGAGAGGGGGGGAAAAAAAGGAAAGGTATGCTCAGATCTGCTGCTTGCCATGTTATTTAAGTAGGAACATTGTTGGTTCAGCATTGTGTCCTCTGTTAACCTGGCTTCAGTCCCAAAGAGCTGTCTTAAAAATAATACCCTTCCTTGCAGCTAGCAGGAGAAATGTATATGGCCCCATGCCCCAGTAGGCTCTTTACCGGATCATTATTACTTTCTGTGTCTTTATCTCCCAATTCTCCTGACTGAGACAAAATCTGCACTGACGTAAGAGCTAATGTTAGGATCTTATTCTTGAAGGGCAAGTTTGATACTCTAAAACCATTTTATAGCTAGTGAGATCAGGTACAAAAAAAATCTTGAGTGTCATTGATACCACAGCTAACCAGACGTGAGTAAAACAAGCAATCTTGAAATCTTCTGAGTTATGCTGCAGCAAAACCCATTCCAAGCTGAGCTGCCAAATGCAGGTATCCTAAAAACATTTCCACATTATCCTTGTGTCATTCTCCCATGTGGTATTGTGCCAAATAAAGCTTAGCCAAACATCAAACAATTAAAAGTTTGATTGCCCTTGTGTCGTTTTGAAGCTAGGGCTCTGGCTGCACAGTCCTGCAAACCCCAGGGCAGAGCGTACTCACTCTTGGATGTGTCACACAAAACAAGGAGCTCACTAGTTGCAAAAGCTGCATGGTATTTTAGTAAGAAATTTAAATGTAGGTCCCCATTCCCAAAGAAACCAGTTCTACATTGCACAGTAATGTTTCTTCACAAGGTTTACATTTTTTTTTAATTACTTTGGAAGATGAAGCATCCTGAAGAGACACAAAGAGACTAGGGAGGAACAAATATAAATAAGCAGGTGGTGACCACACTGGCTAGCCAACCAGTGTTTCTTGTAAGCCACTAACAAGCAGATGCACAGCTGACTCGTGAGTCATGTAAGACTATGATTAAGACATTGGCTTTGACAAACTGCTTTTATTTTCTGATTTTGATATTTATATATATATAAATGTATAAGTGGGGTCAATACAAGTCATTTTAGATCTCTAAGCTCTTAATTTCTATTTGTTAATTTTGAAATTATTTACGGTAATAACTAATATCCCCCCATTTCCCTGCGATTCTGCTATACCTGCAAATAGATTAATGTGAAGGGAGGTACTTTTTTTTTTTTTTTTCTTCTCTCATCCTCTTCAGAAGAAAAGGATACTGAAGGATGCTCTACTGTGGAGAAACAGTTAATCTTTTCCCAATTCAGCTAGTGGCTGGTCTAGTGAAGCATGAGAGCAAAGAAAACATTGCAAGGACTTCTTCAAAAGCCACAACCTCGAGGCTGTGTACGTTCTCTCCCATTTTCTTGCAAAAAATATTATGAAAATAAGTAGTAACTTTGAATAAATTCTAAGCTAAATCACTAGGACTGCCTTTTTTTTAGTCCTGAGCCCTAACTGAAACAATTGTGTTCAGACCTATCCCCAGTAGTTAAACTCCTCTGCAGATCACATTTTTAAGGTGCAGGGTGATGGTGAGCAGCTTGCCCTGCTGTTCTGAAGCTCACAATTAATGGTGGGTCCAAAAGCTTTGGAGTTAATTCTCCAAGGTTAAACAACAAAAGCAGCATTTTATAATCTTTTCTCATGCCAGTTCTTTCCTTCCATGAGTTGAAACTCCCAAGATTTTCAATATGGCTCAGTAATTCTAGCAAAAAGGTGGGAGCAAGTAATGAATAATACTCATCATTCTGGAAATCTTCCAGTGCTGCTGCTTAACTGTTTTTTAAGAGATATACTTAGAATAAGCCTTGCATTACAATGAATACAGTCACATCGCTGATGGAAGGGCAAAGCTTCAAGCCAAGAGAGTAAAAAGGAATCTATTTTTAATAGACTTTTTTTCATAGTTAGTGTAATCCATAAATGCATGTGGATACTATGTAACATTGTGGCTGTTACAACTACAGGGACAAAATGGTCTTTATGTAAGCTACATTTGCAAGTACATTCTTAATATCAGAAAAATATTTTTACTTCTGTTTAAATGCTCTAAGAAATATGAAAATGCAATACATTATTAAAAATAGGTACCAAATCAACTGATGATGGCATATGTTGCATAACTCATGAGCAAGCTCAAAGACATTGAAAAAAAAAGAAAGGAATTTGGTCCAGAAATCATGGATTATGCTTTCCTTTTAAGATAGATAGATAAAGTAATTAAACTGTATCTTTGAAAACATCCCTCTGATATCATCTTATTGCATAACACTTGCCTATGGATTTTTAGAAAATGTTTGAATGTATGACTGAATTTTAATATCTCCTCCATGTAACAGCAAGTGCAGGCAAGCAAATTGTGAAATACAGTTTCTGGAGTGAGCACCATTTAATTGTCGAGTGATTCATTTTTATGCCACCTGTCAATCCATCTCTTTGAATTACAAAGTTTTGAGCATCTTGCAAACAGGTATCATTTTAAATAGGAAAGCAAAATTTTAAAAAAGTGAAACAGGGAGATCTTTTACAGAGGAAAGTTGTCACTGAAATTTTTCCTGAACACTAAGACCAATAATCAGCTGTGATACCATTGCATATTTCTGATCCATAAATTCTGATTTCTTACAGTCAGAGAAACACTTGCTTCATTTATATTTGCATATAGAGCCTTTCCATGCAATCTAGTTGCATTTTTTGTCCCAGTAGCATTTAAGATATTTAAATAGTTTCCTAATGTCTTTTAGATATATACCAGATATCACTGTTGACAATATCTTTCCCGTGTCGTGTACTGAATTTATAAGGCAGATTTTATTCTTCAGATTACCTGGTTTCCAACCAAAAAAGGGGTGCACTGCATTTAAAAGGAGATATTAAAAAGCACCGTTTCTGTTTTATATATTCCCAACATTTTCTGTAATAGCTTCTCTAAAATGTGTGGCATAAACAAAATTCTCAAGCACATTGCGGTAAAATGGTTTTATTGGTGCTCATTTACACTGACCTACATAGGTTGTTCTCAGGCTCCCCATTCCTGAGCAATGATGCTCATTCTGAATTTTTGCCAAGAAAGCACTTAATCTGTGCTAAGCCTTTTTTTTTTTTTGTTAAAGTACATTCCAACATCAAAATAAAGGCACAAATACAATTTGCACTCTATTAGTAAAATCAGGAAACACATCTCAATGAAGAACAAAGGTAGGGGCTACACATCCAGTGATCTGACAAAGCATGGCTGCATAGATCTGATTTTCTACACTACATCAAGGACAAAGAAAGTCTGAACATCCATCTAAAGTCACCTGTGAATGGGAAGAATGGAAATGGAAGCACAATATGAGTGGCATTTCTGTTTTAGTAAAAAGTAAAATCTGCCTCAGATTGCTCACTGACTTTGCATAGACTTCTATATCTCTAAAATTCAGTCAATACAAAAATAGTGAGGGAGGAAGCTTTATTTTTATTCTTTCTTATGTATAATTATCTAAGATTCTGAAGTGTTATGGGGTGAATAAATAAGGATTCTTATTTTAGACAAAGCGAGATGACAAAACTAATAAAATTTGCCAAAGCAAGAGAATCCGAAAGGCATTCGAACTCTGGGCATATGACATGTCAACATGTTTCACCTTAGGAACACCAAGCAAACTTTGGGAAAGCATTTTATAGTCAATGATCAGGGATTGGTTTGCTAGCTTGGTATGCATGAGTGTAAGGCATGGAATCATACAGAATGTTCATTAAGGCTTCCATTATCAAATTAATGTCCCTTAGAAAGAAAAGCATTAGTTTGAATTCCCCAGTTTTGAAGTACATTTTTTCAACTCAAATTTTCTTCTCATTAAAACTTGCTGATATCTGTATGATGTACATAAAACTGTCAGGTAAGTATCTAAAATCCCTCATAGAAAAATAAGGGTATTATTAGACCTCAAGCACTCTGAATCTTCCATATAGAGCTTACGATCGATCAATGCATACCATATCTGCTAGAAAAAAAAAAAACACCAACAAAAATCCAGTTTTTATTGAAAGAATTTATTTGACAAAAGTGTCTACCTCACACTGTCCCACACCAAAAAATAACTGATTGTAACTTTCTCTATTTGGTCCTCAGGACCAAAGGTGCCCCCTTGATTGGTGAGGATGCTCCAGTGGTTGTAAGTTTCAGATTTTCACGTAAAAAATTGCGCTGTCGAACTGTAACTGATCTTATGTAACTGCTGGTAGAAACCACTTTTGCTTGCCTTGTAGGTGGGATGGTCCGTGGAGGCAGTCCATTGACTTCATACATCCACTGCATTGATTGTGTCTGAAAATAATGAACAGAGGCATAGAAAAAAAGAAAATCAGTGATCAAATACCTTGAGACTTTCTGATAGTGATTTACTATGCTACATTGATTTCAAAAGATATTTAACCTTTTCCATGTAAGGTAATGCAGTAACACAGAATGAGGATTGCATTCCTTGAACAGAGAGAGGTGAAACCATATTTAACTTCATGAATTCAGGACCAGGCATAAGAAATCTGAGAAATTTATCATCCTATCTGATCTGAAATTTCTTTTTTATTTAGTAAACCCCATAGCTCTGTATGTTGTTCAAAGGTAATTATTCCATAGTGAAATACAAATGCCTCAGGTTTATACTGTGGGATTTAATTGCAGCTCTAGAATTGGTAAGAATGATATTATCAGAAGGTGGATTTTTTTTTTTTTTGCATTAAAATAATGAACAAAACTAAGAGGAAAGAATTCTTGAGTATGCACAAGTGAACTGCAGCTTAATGTTGAAATCTCCAGTTTGAAGAATATTTATGTGAATTGAAAATGACACACTTCATTTGTTTTCTGTTTGTAACTGGTCTCTAGGAATGGAGCATATGTTTCTATGTCATGTCTTGTAATGCTGGAGTACTTGATTCTTACTGAGTACGTGATTCTTATTCTCACTGCACATCCCATCCATCTGCATTTAAGGAGTGTTATTTCTATGCATATGAAAGCTATACTGTTGTCTAACTCCATTGTTTTATTCCTGTTCTGAAGCAGAATTTGCATTGCTAAAACTCATGATCTTTCAGTCATTTTTCTTTCAAAATTTATCACTTTAATTCTTGAAAGCAGGTCTTATACCAAGTCTTCAGCATTATCCTCCTGGTCATTACATCTAGGAAAAGGTCTATTTATGGTTCTTTAGTTTACTGTTCTCATTTTCTCTTAAAAAAACCCACAAACAGCAACAACAACAAAAAAATAACTCCCCAAATATTTCAAGTGATGTGTCATTATGTCCAAATTTGTACTATGCAGAAGAAAGACAAAGCGTTGCACGCTCACTTTAGATGTGTACTGTCATCTATTCCTTTGCACTTAGCAACTGGGAATCCCTATTGTTTCCAAGGCACTTGTAGGGAACACTAAATGAAAAATATGGGATGATACAAGTTTGTTAAAATATATGAATTCCAACTGACTTTTTTATATATACAGAACATGGAATATAGCACACGTACACAGTACATACGTACACAGAATGCATCAGACTATGACTTGGCAGCCTCAAAACAGTGGAGTCACATTAAATAAATGATATTTCTGAATTCACAAGACATGCCTTTCCACATTTGGCTCAGCTCTGCAATCACACACAGCCATGCTGCTTGTGTTTCTAGAGTAGTTTTTTGCTGCTGGGCTTTTGCATCATGCTGCGTTGTACTACAGACACAAGGCTTGTGGGATCACCTTTCTCTTTCTCCAAATCAGTAAGATTTATCATTGCAACAACATTTGTGATTAATGTAATTCACCTCCCCATTAAAACTAACTTAATGCTTAGAACAACCACACCTAGATATAACCATTCACGTAACACCAATGTAGTTTTTCACCCAAAGAAACAAAAGGTCAGAAAAGCTGCGTATGGTCTCAAATCATGTTGGGAATCAGTGCAACAGTCAACCTCAGAGCTCAAGAATTATTCCCTCAAGCGCTTAGTTAACAGTCTGGCTTCCAGCGTGGCTGGCTTTGTGGTCCATTTGCTCATTCCAGTTCGAGAGCTTTGTTTCTGCCTGGCTGCTGGGCGTGCCCACTGGCCAGACAGATTCAGAGAGAAGGAATACATACAAATCACGACAAATTTTCACACAGAATAAATGCCATCAACCATCTCCAGAGCACAGCGTGTATATTTGTCTAGTTATTTATTGTATTCTGTAAATTAATTATGGTCTAGGTAAAGCATTACATAGGCTATAGGGAAAAGCAGTCAACCTTCTCCATCTCAAACTTTCGCTACAGCCACCCAATATCTATAACAACATACAGAAGAAAATAAAAAGGATGTCAGAGTGGCTCTCCAACTGTATTAAGTTGTGTTAAATAACAATTTCATATTTATCACTGAAAAAGTTTGAACCAACAATCTTTACCTTTTTAGTCTTTCATATGCTCCTTGCTATTGTTCTAATCGTTACCCTATCATTACTAAAGGATATTTAAGGGATACGATTGCAAGCAGTTTGGCATTCATGTTGCAGCTGTTCAACAGGAAGGAGTTTCAGACCACTGAACTGTAAACCCTTTGGCACAGGCTTTGTTCCCTCCTATGTACTTACACTATTTCACATATAAGCTGCACACACTTACAGTCCATAAATGTCATCACTAGATGAATCCCAAATTGTGGTGCTTCTTGTTAGACAACTGTTTTTAAGCCCTATTTTGATAACTGAATTTATATTTTTCTGTCCTAATGTTGAAAATATAGGGGGCCTTTTTTCTGTGTATTTTTAAAGAAACATTTTTTCAAATCTCTACTTTAACATTGGCAGTACTGATTTTACATAGTGTCTTCTGAATGAATTGCCTTATTCAAATAAGATTAGTAAGCGTAAGATCTTAATAGATATTTCACCATGCATGCATAATTTTTTTTAACTTTCATTACTATTCTGCTAAAATCAAAATCTAATTTAAATTGAATATTATTCCTGTGTAAAACAGGCAGATTAACTCATCCTTATGCTCCAACTTATTTAATAGTGTGAAATGATCCAGTAACTCCACTGCCTGTTAAGACAAAATCTAGCAAAAGCAGGTGTGACATGGACCAAGATCTGTATCCTATGTCCAAAGATAAAGTTGTCATTGAAGAAAAGTAAATGTCTCTCCAAAGTTCGGTAGGTTTTTTTATTAACTTCAGTACAAGTTCAGTGCTTTATCTTTCTTTAATATGCCAGATGAACAAATTAGTTTAAAGAAAATTTAACCTCAGGGTAATATTCACTGTGTACAAGTCTCATTGATCACTTCAAGGTCAGAGAAAAGACCTGATAGGTGTTTCAGCCAATGGTTTCAACTGAGTTTTAAGTTATTAAAAATAATTTCTGTTCATAAAATCCACACATATTGTAACTTTACTCTCCATAGTGTTTTTAACTGCTTGAACTGGGATTTAAACAAAAATGGTGGGCTATCCCACCTCTCAATCTCATTTATCATCAGCATCAAATAATAGATACAGACTTCTGGGTAGTAATAACCTTCTGCTAATATCATATTTGCTATACAAATATCCTAGATTGTGTGTTTTGTGAAAAAAAACTTTGTGGCTGGATTTGGTAAAAAGGCTGCTTATTCCGTTGTTGCTGTAGCCTGCGTCAGGTGTGGTTCGATGGCAGGAGA
>NW_010270013.1:29536-70586 GCF_000690775.1 Eurypyga helias
GCTTAGTGGGGAAGACGTTATGGGCATTATCACGAGCCCTTTGGATAGGGTCCATCAATTTAGAACAACAACAACAACAAAAGAAAAACAGAACAAAACAAAACCCCCTCATTTATAATCATATCACCTTCATCTATGGCAGTCCATTTATTGTAAATCACGTGACAGCATCCAAGACAGTAATTGTGGGGGAAAAAAAAGCTTAGTGGGGAAGACGTTATGGGCATTATCACGAGCCCTTTGGATAGGGTCCATCAATTTAGAACAACAACAACAACAAAAGAAAAACAGAACAAAACAAAACCCCCTCATTTATAATCATATCACCTTCATCTATGGCAGTCCATTTATTGTAAATCACGTGACAGCATCCAAGACAGTAATTGTGGGGGAAAAAAAAAAGTGCATTTATATCCTTTTTTACTGAAAGGATGCTTAGTTCAGCATTTTCTGCTAAAGGGGAAACAAGTGTTACACGAATGGAAGAGAGTTATGGTAAATGTCAATATAAATTGTAGTAGTGCTGCGTTTAGCACTAGAACCACTTAAACTACAGTAAATTTCAAGACAACCTAGAACTCAGTAATTTTACAAAAACCTTAAGACACCCTCAATTGTCTGTTTTACTAGAATATTTAATTTTCAAAGGGAAAATATTAGGTTTTCAAATGCTGCTGAAACCATAAATACTTTCTTTCACAATAAGTCTTATAGATTAACCACTATTGTAACCAATATGAAAACTGCAGCAAGAGCAAGTTCAGTATCTGTGCAAGAGCCTTAAAGCTGCTGCTTTGGGTTTCCAGGTCAGACATGTTTCAGTAAAGTAAAAGACAGATGAAGTTTCAGACTTTTCTGGAGTGGTGGAAAGGAGAGAGAGAGATTCTTTGAAATGTCATCTATATATGATCATCTGATTAGGATAGAATATTTGTCTTACAAGTTATATGTACTTGCCTAAGAAATGGGTCAAAATTTCCCAGATCAGAACTCTTCCTATGCTTAAGGCAGTGCTGTTTATTATACAAAATTTGGAACAGTTCTAATAGTAGCATTGGTAGTAACAAAGTGTAAAAATGAGGGTATTGAATCCACTACAATTGTCTACTAGAACGGAAACACAAAATACATTCTCTGTTAAGAAGATATATAAAGAGGTATTTAAGAATCTCAGGCTCCCTGCAATGGACCTCTAGACGTATTCCACACATAATTTAAGAAAACCAGACCACAATCTGAATGTCCTTGACAATCTGAGGGAGGATTTCTTGTTGAAATGAATGACTTCCTTTTATCAAAACCTCAAAATTCCTGATGGCTATAACCTAACTGAAGTGTGACGAGAGTAATAATTTGGCTCCCCTGGTTGGAGTAATGGCCATCTGCAGAGCTAAATCTTTCTGAACAATATTTTGTAGAAACCAAAAATGATGTGCGTGCTGCCACTTTTTACTAAATATTATGTTAATCAAGTTATTTAACCATCTTAATGGCTGAGTAATGTTCATGAAGTAATTTATTCAGCAAATACTAGTTACAGTCACTAAATAGTTTACATAAAAGTATACTTTTTGGTATTCAATCCATTCTTGCAGATGGCTCATGATTCATAGGATTACTTTGCAGAACACGGATCATCCATGTGTATTCACTGTAGGCTGGCAGTGCTACCGAGTTACATGCTAATTAATTGCCAGAGGAATCAAAGTTAGGAGTGCATTAACTATTGGGAGCAAGTATTGGGAATTTTAAGATAAATGGTATTCTAATTATCTTCCAAAGTGTTAACTCAGGAAAGTCAAAATAAAATTTGCGAGACTTCCAAATAAGGTAAAACCCAGGAAATTACAGATAGTGCATGCAATATTCCCCGACCCTTAATTTATACTATAGTGTTGACAAGCAAAAAATTACCAATTATGTGTATACAGAATGAAATTAAACCAGACCTTTATGTGAACTGTGGAAGGGAAGAGTAAAGGCAAGAAAATTCATGGATCAAGATAAAGACAGTCTAGTAAGCAAAGGAAAGAGGAAAAATACAACAATAAAACCCACCAAAAAACAGGTGATGCAAAGACAGTCACTCACCACCTCCCACAAGCAGACCAATGCCCAGCCATTAGAAATCTGAGCGATTTCTAATGAAGATGGCTAACAATCATTTTCTTAGCTTAGAGGAATGTTTTCAGACAGAATTAAAGGTGGCTTAATGGACTTCTGTGGTTGAAATATTAGCATTGCTTAGATATAATAAATCAATATCAATAATTTTTTAGGACTGACAATGTTTTCAATATCCTCATACAACAATGGTTCCCATAACATTATCATCTTTTGGCATTATGAGAATTATAGGATCAATAAGCAAAGTAAGCTTTCCTTATGCTTGTGAATCAAAGCATATGTGAATCAAAAATTTAGACTATTGATTCTGCACTCAGAATCCAGTGATTCTAATTATAGGATGTGTTACATTCACTGCCTGTATTATTGAACTTTCTGGGGTTCTGCTTTTAATCATAAAATTCAGGTCAACATCAACCAGTGGCAGGGGACACAGGTGATGTCTTATTTCATGTGAAACCACTTCAATTATCCTATTAACTGTTACATATTTCCTCGCTCATTCTGTTTAAGAGATACAATTTAGAACAACACTAAACTACGGTAATTAACAAGTCTACCAGGAACAATGCAGGACGTATTTTCACCAAGCTACTGAATATGTAACAGTACCACTTACTGTTAAGATATGCAAGTTTGCATAGACAAGCTTAGAGAAGCCACACCCAGGCACTGTGGCTTGCACACTGCATCATTTATTTCCAGAAAAGCATGACAAATGGTTTTGATATGCTATCTTCCATAGGCTAAGTTAGTGATTATTCAGTAATAAAGGTGCACAAGCCTGACTTCTGGAGGGCTTGATAATGTTACCTGCAATCTGGTTTCCTGTGACAACTATTTTATCATTTAAGATTTATTTTGTCTGTCTTCTGCTTTAGAATATCTCTGGAGTCTCACCCAGGAATTACAAAGTAATTGCTCAGGTTTCTAGCTGAATTTAGCACAGTGCAAGCAAATTAACTGTAAGTCAACTTGGATTCACCCTTTTCCAAGGATTCACCAGCCTCCTGGCTGCTCTGCCTTGTGCCTTCCTGGCAGCAATTCCTGCTCCAGGAAGTCTTCATGGAGTGTCCCCTTGCCCCAGCTGCATCTCCCCATCCCTAAGCTCTGTTGGTTTTGTCTGCAGCTTTACTGGCACATCGCAGCCCAGCTCTGAGCTGAGGAAGTTTTTTTTTTTCCTCGCAGCACGTTAGAGCTTATCTGAGAAGCATGTTCTCTTCACATATTTATTATTAGTGGCAATATTTTTTTTTTCCAGTTAGAACTATGCTATTTATGAAAGCTATTTTAAATGCGGAATTTTGATTATGGAATAATACCTATTTAAAAATGCTCTGCGTGCACCATGCCACTGTTTCTTCCCCGTGGCGTGACTAGATTATGATGTGTTCTGTCACAGCCGCAGAAACAAGCATAATTATTTTCTTTACTGGCTTTTTATTATATTTCATTCTTTGATCTACAGATTTTTTTTTTAAGTAATTTTGTGTGTCACTTTACAAAATTAAGATTCCTAACAGCTACTTAAATAATTGTCTAGCTTCAATTGTTTTGATAAGTAGTTGACTGAGGACAGAAGTTTTAATGATGGTTAAAGAACATTTAATTACTTCAGCAAAGTAATTAAGGTTTTCTGCTATTAATAAAAATCTACTGTAAGTATTCATGATTATTGAAGTCTTAAAGAATCCACAAAATGGCCCATGAAGTACCTGATTTCTGTACAGAAACTATAAATGAGGATACATTATTTCAATTCTTGACATACATTTAGTTAATAAAATGTACATGCTAAATTTTGATAAAGGCAAATTGTAATGCTAATTAGCTCCTTAAGACTGGGTTCTCAGCAGGGCAACTAAACCAAAAAATTTGCATGTACAATATTTGCATTTAATGTTTTCAACAAATGAGAAAAAGATGACTGTAGAATCTTTCTCCATAATCTCAACCTCCCATTTTACTTTAGAACACAATTGTAATGACCAACATAAAACAAAGAACTTAGACAGTATTCTCTGCTACTTTACAGCCTAATTATTACTGTTCATTGAAGCACACAAAAATGACAGTTCTGATACTATTCATAGAATTTAATAATAAAAATATGTTAGTGTTGGGGCTGTGACTTTACCCTCAGAAACTGAAAGGAAATTACACAGCAAGAGTGCTGTAATCCTTTACTAGAGCAGCATCAGAAGAGAGGTAACACAAAAAGAAACTTCCTCACTGCTTCTAAAAATAGCCCAAAGCCTCAGCCAGTATATTGGCTAGAAAGCATATGTGCAGGAGAGGTTCTTCAGTGTTGGGTCCAACATTAAATGTGTTTCACCAGCTCCGTTATTATTCCCCAAATAAGAGGGATTTAATACTGGCTTTGCCATCTAACTAAATCTGTCTCCCTCAGGTCACTAATGAAAATTATTTCAACTAACAGGAAAGGCAGAAATGAGTATCTGGTATTCTCAGTATGTCATCAAGTCCTATTTCAGGTCAATGTTCAGATGGCAGCAGCAGAATTGCACACAGTCGTAAATGCTCTGGCTTACATTACAACAGCAGAAGAGGAAAGGGGGAAGGAGTACCAAGAAGAGCAAAGAGAACACAAGCCTCATCAGAACATTACTGAAACAGCTTAATGCTTCAATTAGAGTAAGACTGCTAGAAATATCTCCAGCATAATGTGATGCTGTAATATTGGTTAAAAAATTTGCACTTCAGAGCATTAAGGGCCCTCAATGTACTTTGGAACATACAGGAATAGGCTGGATAATATATGTATGTAATATGTATGAGTGACTTCCTGCACCCGCGTACAGTACCAAAGGTAGAGGTGTAAAGAGAGCTCTGCCTAGATCATAACCAGAGGCTGAGGTATGAGTGGATGTAGGTTAAAAATCTAACTACTCAAAGTGCACCTGGACTGGTAAATTCCTAAAAAGAAATTTTGGAATACTGAGTTCTTAGAAAGCTAATAATAATCTTTGACCATCATGTTTATCCCATTGCAGACAAACCTGTTAGTGATGGAAGTTAAACCACAGACAAACATGGCTACTACATTTACATGTGTCATGCCTAAAACCAGTTCAGTTCCAGAACTACATTAGAGTTCTCTGAGCTCTATAGATGTGTCATGTAGCGTTATGTGAATATAAAAGAACACAGAATAAATCCAGTCATTTATTTTTTCTCAAATGAGAGAGTAATGATCATCACTGCTGTTTATGTAAAAAGACTAAATTAAATGTCTAATTGGTAAAAGAAAACAAATAGGAGGGATTAAAGGGCCTTCTTGTTTTTCCAGGATTTGAATTTCTTACTCACTGTTGTACAAGCTGTCACTCAGAGAGATAAAACACTATAGTCATTTGATATGCATCTTTTTATCAACTTTCTTTTGACCATCTTATTTTTTTAAATTAATATTGCTGTTTCACTTCTAAAATAGTAGCCTGAAAACATTGCCAGCATGCAGTGAATAAAGTGTTTCTGTTTATTTTGATGCTTTTTTTAAAAATAGTTATACCTGACTTCATATTCTGAAATTCCCCAGTTCAGTATCTAGCTTCTAGTGCCTTTGACCCATGAGATATATTACAAATAAAATCAACAACATAGGCCTCACATATTCAATTACTAATATATTGTCCACCAGTTCTTAACATGATTATTTTGATTCTCTGTGAAAAGTCATTCTGTCCTGTTGACTATGGAGTTGGGACAAACATATGAAGGTCAGTACCCATCTATGGTGATGATGGTCAAAGGGTAACACAGAAATTAAATTTGTGTGTGTGTATGTTCCAACTTGTCATGAGTTAATTTTCAAAATTTAGTTTTATTCTTGTACATAGTGAAGAATAGTAAAATAATCACAGTGCATGCATCTGCGTGTTTCAGTGCTGCTTTTTTGTATAGGATTTCTTTTTTTCCTGCCACTCCTGAAGGTATATTCGTGTATTGCATTCAGGATGGCTTACCTGAATTACAAGTGTTGCTGTATGCTTCTTGCCGTACATCCTTGGCTTGAATCCCACTGTTATATGGGTTCCCACAGTGCCAGCTGGAAGAAGTTCTCCAGTTTGTGGCAGTACAAGGAAATCAGGATCACTGCCTGCCAGGAAGTGTGCAGTGAATGGCTCTGGGTGCCTGCAGAAAAGCACAGGAGGCTGTTGGGCTTTTTACACTATCTCAGTACAATTTATCTACAATCAAACATTTAGACCATGATGTGCCATGACTCGGTAGACTTGGCAGTCCATGGAATATGTATATAATAATAATAGCATTCTTACTTACACAGTAAATATTCTGTAGTAATTATTTACATTTATTTATAAATATTTATGACCTTTATACACAGGGACCTGCTAGCATTTGCCACTAATAAGAAAAGAATCATCTGACCTGTAAAGATATAATAATAGTGATAGAAATAAATTGCATGTCTGAGTAAAAATCCACTTTTCCTATTAAAAAATCATCACTTTTCCAATCTCTAATCAAATCAAAAAGAGAAGACACTCATTTTTATTAAGCTTTATGACGAGAATTGAATTTGCAGTCTGGTAGTGTTACTAGATTGGGAGGAAGTTCTGGAAGCCTGGAAATAAACATTTGGAAAATAAGTTTTCTAACACTGTTTTCCAAATATTTCATATCCCATAAACTAAAGACTTTAAAATATTGCAATAATAATAATCATTAGGTTCTTCTATCCACATTATTGCATATCTCTTATAAGAATGCTAATTTCATGGCAGTACTGTTGCACCCAAAGAAAATGTCTTACTCCTGGTAAAGACAGATGCTGAGAACTACAGAACAATCTTAGACTAATCCCAAACTGAAGCCTGTCTATCACAGTTCTTCAGGGACTCCTTGCCATAAACTTTCTCAGCATCAAAAAATATATATTTTTGTATTTTCCAGTCAGGCATTCTCCTTTTATTCTGTCACTGTGTCACTGAGGACAACTCTATCACTATCTGGACAGAAAGAGAACAACAGAAATGGAAACAGAAATACAATAGCATGGTCAAAACAAAATCCACAACACCCTGTCACAGTACAGCAGGACACATATCATGCATGCTTAGAGAGAACACATTTTTAGTTGATAAAACTTGAAAAATGAAAAACTAAGAGCATCTCAAAGAAAAGCTGTTCAAATCTGTTTATTCATGTATTGTCACACCAGAAATAACACTGCTTTTCAAAGAAATACTCACAAAAAAGGTGTAATTTAATATTTTATGATAATTCATATCTCTACGGAAATGTCCCATATTTCCTGGGCAAATGCTATTCAGCGAGTGGTGCACCAGGTGTATGTCATCTTGTTTAAAAATAGCTCTCTGTTGGAATGTATGCTTACGAAAGGTTTTCTTAAATTCAAAATACCCCTTATGAAAAAAAGGTTATACTTTAAGTTTGGAGAAACAAATGGTTCAAGTGAAGAAAGCAAGTAAAAAAAAAAAAGCTTCTGCCTCCTCAAAAAAATTAACTGACATTTAGCAGCGTGATCAGACTTGGGTGCATTAGCCAATTTAGCCTAGATTTTCCTTTAAGTGACAGCAAGGAGGCAAAACTACTGAATATCTGAAACCACACTTCAAGTCTTGTGACATCAAACTTAGGCTGACAATCCCTTCCTGTGGTAGCTGCAGTTGTGCAGCGGAGTTACAGCCCTGGGCCATAAGCACTCATCCTGCTGCGGCCTGAGTCCTCCTCTATGTGCCAGCTCAGCCTTGAATTTTCAGATGCTTATTTCCCGCAAGGACTGCTCAGCTGTGAGTGCCTAGAGCATACCTACTACACACAAAAGGCAGGCACCGGATGAAACAGAAGTGATGCCTCTTAGACAGAGTAGACGGCTCACCAAAAACACCTGAGAGGAATATTCAAACCCGGTTTCTGGGAATAGAGACCCAAACACATCCTCGCTTCCAACATCATTTCTCTATGGATGAGATTTAGGAACATTTTAAGACATCACCTTATCTCCCATGTTCAGTCTGTCTTCTGGTAAGTAATTAGGGATGATGACTCCTAATAAGCACTTTGCATCTTTGTAAGACATACAAGACCATCACTTAGACTACAGATGCAATGATGACATGATAAGGGAGATGGGACAGGTTGCATGCACAGAAGATACAAGAAACTAAGGACTTTATTCCTGCATAAGTTGTGTCTTAGCAGGGTGTGATGCAACAGTAGTTTTTTTCAGGGTCCAAAATGATTACTCAAAACAGTTCATCAGAAAACACACAAGAGAAAAAGCTATAGTTCTAGTTCTGAGAAGGGGACCAGACTCTCTAAAATTAAACTGTCAGAAAACTGATCTATAATTGTGCACGCAAAATATTTACCAAGTCAGAGAAAAAATGTTATTGCATCAACTTTGTCAGATTTTAATTTTCATAAAGAAATGTGAAGAAACACTAATAAAAAAAGCGTTTACGAAAATCTGTACGCTTCTTGACAGCACTGGCACAAGGTACTAGAGTCAGATTTTTTAATGTGTTGAGTAAATATATATACGCATACATACTTACATGAACATACATAGTCACACCTAAAACTTGTCCCTTCCCTTCCCTCTACCTTCCCCTCTCCTTCCCTTCCCATCTCCTCCCCGCAGCCCGGCAATTTTAAACAAAAGAGTCAAGTTAGTTCTGGACACAAAATGTTCTTCAAAGTGGAAGCTATTTCTAAGTGAGGAAAATAGAAATTCTGGCAAAACGAATGTGTAGCCATAATGAGCTAGGCCAGTAGGGATTCTGATGAAGGTATGGCTAACAGTACGTACACCAGCAATTAAAAACTTACACACAATCAGAACCAGGAACCTTCCACAGTGCCTGAGCCCTGGTAATTTTTATTTTTAAAATATATCTGAAGATGAACTCTCAAGTAAAAACAAGCAGTGTTTTCACTGATGTTCACTTCAGGGAGATGATCTGGCACCATGGCTAGCTCGCTAGCATAAGTAAGTTGCTTGTCATTCTCATTTTCTGTCGTACAGAGAAAGCTGGAGATAAAATTCCCAGAATAGCACCTGAATTTCAGACATTATTGTTTTCAGTGTCTGTATATTTAGCATATAATTAAAAATTAATAATTATGTGGTTTAAAATGATTAAAAATTAATTCCTCCTTTTTGATTACTGCTTCAGGTAAAACAGCTCTTGAGTCAATATTTGGCTTGTCATTCCTCAGCCATGAAGGACAGTGATGAAGCAGTCTATATTTTTTCAAGAAGGCTTTGTTTAACTCAAGGGTGGCAGATACTAACCTACTCAATAAAGTCTAATGATGTGTAGAGTTTTGAAAATACAAACCAAGCATACATGAATTAGTAAATGTAAGGGCAGAGGCTGTATCAAGCAGAGAAAGCAAATGTGTCTTCTGGCCTGCGTGTTCCATAACTCCTGTCATAATGGTTTGATACTGTCAGACAATATGAACTTTGTCCTTAACCAAATAATGAACAAGAGTAAATATTAATTTTAATTAAATAATAAATGAAAAATGAAATAATGGAAACCAGGAAGAGTGAAAATTGAGCTTGTATTTAATAGACATAGTTGTAATTATTCCTTTAATCTTGTTCTTAAATAGCAGTTTGTTCTCAACAGTGTCCTCATCTTAGAAAATTTTCAAATTAATAAAGTAAAAAAGAACAGTAATTTGTCTTCAATTAAAAAAAACTTAAAATTTGTATTCACATGGAAATCTCACCACAAAACTTATAAAATACCCATCAATCTGAAAATATAAGCCTTTATTAAATTAAGGTTCAAAATAGCTTTAATGTTTACTCTCTCTTCTTCAAACTAGTGAAGCAGTAAATTATTCCTGTAGAAAACCATTCCTTTACAAAAATCAGCATTTTGCAAACCATACGTAAAAAAACAACAGTGCTTTTGATTAAACCTATTTTTTTCAGTAAAACAAGAATAACAAAATGTTTTAATATGTGAAGTATATAACTGCCTAAGCAATTAATGGATCGAGTTTGAAATGTTGCAATCTGCTTCCAAAAATGGTTAATCATAACAGAACTTCTTGTCATTTGCAGTTAACATCTGTTGGATGACACAGAAATTTCAGTTATTATATTCTTAAGTCCTTTAACTTATTAACTGTATGCAGTTGTCAGTTTCTATAAAATTATTAGTGATAGCTGGTATGTATGATTAAGATAATTTCTTTTTGAAAAAAATACAATGGAAAAAATTAGGATATTCTCATTAATTATCAAAATTGGTCATGTTTTATACCAAAACCAACTCTAACTTAATTGACCACTCTAAATTCTAAACTCCGGACACCAGAAAAGATTTAACTCCAACTATCATATTGAAAAAACTGCTTCAGAATTAAGGACTTTCAAAAAATATGAAGAAACACTGCATGGCAAATGACTGGCAGGGAGGGAATGCTTTATCAAATGTAATGTCACTTTTGTTGTGCACATGTCGTAAAACCAAAGCTAGGGGTTTTATTTTCAAAAAATGTTAAGGTTTCTGTTTCATTCCTGTTCTACCCAGGGTAGAATGTAATCTTTATATTAATGATAGAATTTTCAGAATTGGTAAGAAAGAGATTGGCACAGTAATCCAGGCCTGTAATGCGCATAGCAATGTGTGAGAGAGGGTGAAGAGAGGATGCCTGTGCTGAGAACTTAATGAAGCATTTTCTTGCAGCATACATAATTCTGGCTCATGGTAATGGTAATGAAATACAGCAGTAATTACATTAAAATATAAATATTTATTGAAGTTGTAACTCTAAACAGTTTTTTGTTTTTTTCCTTCACAGTTAGGGAGGGTATAGAAAAAAATGGTTTGCTTGCTATTCTTCAGACAGCATTAAAATTAATTTAGTGTGATCAAGGAATGTTTTTAATTGAACATTTATTCTATGCACTAGGATATGTACATAGAAGAAAGAAGGAAAATATCCACAGTGGTGTTCAAAATAGGAAATGTAGGTTAAGATAACTGTCTGCACACGCAGTCATTTAAAAGCCTATTTTCATCTTCTCATCTCCCCAGTCCACCTGTTTTTGTTCTCTCTTTATTCTAGCTCCTTTTCCATAATCAGGTGGAGCCTTGGATTTTGCAGAGGCCACTCTGTGGAGACCATGTTGATACCATGCTGTTTGCTTTTGTGACAGCAGGCACTTACTAAGTATGTTTTTCTGAAGCCTAGTTTGAGTTCATCTGAGAAGTTACCTCAATGTGAAAAAATAGGTAGTTTACAAAAAAATTTCAAGTGAACATAGAATCACAGAATGGTTTGCGTTGGAAGGGACCTTAAAGATCATCTAGTTCCAACCCCCCTGCCATGGGCAGGGACACCTTCCACTAGACCAGGTTGCTCAAAGCCTCATCCAGCCTGGCCTTGGAGACATCCAGGGATGGGGCATCCACAACATCTCTGGGCAACCTGTTCCAGTGCTTCACCACCCTCTCTGTGAAGAATTTCTTCCTGATATCTAATCTAAACCTCCCTGTTTTCAATTTGTACCCATTACCCCTTGTCCTGTCACTACAGGCTCTTGTAAAAAGTCTTCTCCCAGCACCCTTGTAGGCCCCCTTCAGATACTGGAAAGATGCAATGAGGTCATGTGTAACTATACACATGTTTCATGGTGGCTACTGAAGTATTTGCACTGAAAAACATATAGGATAACCTTCTGCTGTAGCTAGGTATCAGTATTTTAATGTGAAAAAATAAATTCAACCATCAAAATACCTCTGTACTGAAATACATGGTCATAAAGATTCTCAGAAAAATAGTTGTGTATTAATACAATTGTTCTAATCCCAAAATCTAATTGATTAAAAACATATTAAGAAGTTACTTTCAGTAACACAAATATAGAAAGGATTAGTTTTCTGAAGAAAAACATCACTTCTTGAATTTTTAGTTTCTGTTTCAATTACAGATATCAGCATAAAATAATAGACCAATAATTTGAGCTGTACATCAAACAAGTTTCTATAGTTTTTATTTCCAGGAATAAGATTTTATCTACTCTTTTTGGTTAATACTGCTCTAATTCTGTAAAACACGGGCATTCAAAAATCCATTTGGTATTAAGACAAACACTAATGTTAACACAAACACAGAGGCTTGTACCGAAGCCAGTTACCTCAGTGGAAGTGTTGCCAATGACTTCAGCTGGTGCTAAACTAAACCTAAATTTATGACAAAACCCAAAGAAGGTCATCTATGAATGTTAAAAAGTGGCAGATTTTTCTTAAACAAGTGAAATCTGCTTATTTGACTCTTACCAATCTTAATGCCACTACAAGAAACCATTCAACAATATGTCTCATGAATTTGTAAACCTGAAATAAAGTATTAGACTGCTCATATATCACAAATGTCCTAGGTGTAGACAGGTTTTAAAAAGATATTTGAGTTTTTTTCATACAACAAAACTGCTTGGCTGCATCCTCAGTGTCTTTCATTCTTTAATGAAGCAGATATTGGCCTATTTCTCACTGGGTGCATGTGTGTGTGTCAATTTTAAATGTATTAAAAGACAGAGCGCATTACATATTCGCTTGGACTCTCAGAGCTTTCATTACTGCAGATCACTGTGAGCAGCATGGTAACTACCTCCCATTTGTAACTGTTCATCGTTCCCAAAGCAAGTACATCAAAAGTAGTGATGGGCAAATTGGAAAACCATTGATTCAATCTGAAGTATTTCAACACACATTGAGGATTTTTCTGGGGAAGGGTGGAATTAAAGGTATAAGCCCACATTTGAGTTGCAGTAGCTGTAAAGAAAAAAAAAAGCTAAAACTATTGACCTCATAACTTTGTACTGGTCACCAAAGGTGCTCTGTGGATCTCTAAAGACCCTCATTCAACTTGCTATAGATACTGACTTTTTCCAGGGGGGGGGAGGGAGTGGGGGCTGTAGTTTTCAAATATTTTTTGTTGCATCACTCTTCACCCCGCTAGCCCAAAAAGGTCTTCTCAGTGATGCTGTGCAACCACTCAGTCCTGCATGTAGCAGAGGGAGAAAAAGACACAGCTGCAGAGTCCCTTTCTAGCAGGTTACACAGAAATACATCCCTGCAGTTCCCCCCACTATCTCTCAAATTAGCACATGAGGTAATACTGAGCACAAGAAAGGAAGACAAGAAGTATCTAAATGCAGGGGGAATAATGGGATTGTGCTGCAAACTGTTTACTTAAGAAAAACTCCAAAGGGCTGATAATATTTTCAGGGAAGGTCTATAGGATGACACTTCATATCCCAATTGAAACTTTTAATCCATATTTTAATATTTCATGGTCTTATTTTTAACCTAAGTAATTTGAGTTATTCAAGCATTAAATTACACCTGTAATATACAGGTTTCTTGTGTAATTGCTTTTATACTGTGGATCCTGAATGCTAAGTGTTGGTTGGCTGACTGTTCTATTTCTATAACAAAAACTCCACCTCCAAAAGCTCCTAAGCAAATCAAAAATAAGATAAAGCAATATAAAACTTACAGAGCAGTTGTTGGCACTATTTACAACATGCAGCTTATTCAGTACATGCAAGAATTACATTTTGTATTTGCAATGTATAGGGGAACCCTTGTTATGTAAAATAGAGTTGGAATATGTTTAAGGGAAAAAGAGAATCTGTCTTCCATCATGGCTCCTTCTTTATATAACTATAATGGTTCAGGTTTTATAATACCTTTCCAGAGAACATTAGGTCTCTTCACTACTATCAAACACCTACTAGGAGATTACAGTATTGCCAGAGCAATTGCTTCACTTTTGTTCCTGAAACAGCCCATTCTATTGAAGCTGTTAACTTGAACACTGTGATAGCAGCCTTTTTCAGAGTCCTTAGTAATTATCATCACTGACAGCCGTCTAAAAGCTGGAACAACTGTCCATCTTAGACGCACAGCTTTTGGAAATAAGCTCTTAAAAAAAAGCAAACCATTAGTTGGAGCCAAGAACACTTCCTGTTGGGGATGTTACTAAAGCATGCAACTACAATGGAAGTTAACTGTCAGTCAGCATATCTAGCACTCTTTCTAGATATACAGTAAAAAAAGGTCAATTATTAAAAAAAAAACATTTAAAAATGGGTTTGCTATAACATTATGAAACTCTGAGAAAATAATTAAAAGTGAGTAAAATATATTGAGATTTCTGCAGAACTTTTAAAAAGGAGAGTAACAAAATACTGAAGAATGACACAATTATTTTATCTAGTAAAAGGACAGAGTGGAGATGAATTATTAAAATGATTATAAATAAAACAGAAATACCTAAGAAAAACAGCACATTTAAAGATTTTTAAAGAACAATGCAAAGGATTGTTTTTACCTTGGTGTAAGTATAAAGCACTTTTAAAAGCAATCCATGAGTAAAATCATTAAGGCTTTAATGGTGAGCCTTTACTATCACAACACACCTGCCTTAACATTGTAGTACACATAACATACATAACATGACATAACATAAACATTTGGATCTATTCCACAAACTTCCTCTTGAAGGGCTACAGCCTAAATGTAGAATGTTTCTGTTTTCTACAGTACAAATCACATTTGTTACCTACAAAATGCGGCACTTGAAATTAATGATGTATTACTGAAACAGCTGCAGCCCAGTTATTTTCTGTTGCTCAAATCTATCTTACCCAATGTTTGAGCATGAGTTCTAGACGCAGATAATTGCATGAATAATTTTTCATAAATATTTTTACCTTGTCTGGCTTGTAAGCTTAAAGCCAACTATAGATTCCTTATTGAGGCCAACTGCTTCAATGTTGATGACATCGTCCACTTCTGGCTGCGTAGCAATGAAGAGCACCGGAAACTTCCAAACACCTCCTGTAGTGCACTGTACTACGAGAGTTGCTTCATTCCTTAAAATTCCAGATACAAAAATTCAATAAGTAAAACAACATTATAAAACATAAACTGAGCGAATCAATGTCCAAAATAGGCCTCAAGTGTGTAGAAATATACTACAGTGAAATGAAAATACAGATGGCTTTTGGAATACTTGCTTCATTATATGTGGCACAGTCCATATCAGTGGCACTGAGACTGGAATATGGACTAAATAGCACTTGACATTTACAACAAAATACAAGGACACCATATGAATACAAAATGGTGGGCACAGCCATTCGAAGCGATTCTTCTTCTGCTTACTCTCTGTTGTGTTACATCTGTGGTGTTAGAGGACAATTTGGGCCAGAACATGTTAGCAGGTTATATTAGAATCAAATGGATTAAATGAAGGTCTATGTACTTTAGAAAAATTCCAGACTCTGATGAATTCAGATTATCTAAGAACTGGTGCTATAGTCTGTGAAGAAACTAATTAATTGCAGTCACTGAGTCCTCTACATACAGTCTGATTGACCTGAAGTACACAAAGAAATAAAACCAAATCAAATTAAAAAAAAAACCAGAGGTGGTGGTGGTGTAAATTAACCTGTCCTCTGACACAATGACACTACAAAATACACTAACAAATACAGTAGTAGCAAAAAAAAAGTAAGCACAAACGGTTCATAAAGATTATTATGAACTACTATATTCATTACAATATCCAGGCATATACATAATTGAAAATAGGAAAGGTGAAAAGTCTGACCATCTTGCTTTTGCCAAGATGAACATTTAAGAAATACACGTACATACATATATAGAAGTTTAAATGTATATAGGATGAAAGGGAACTCTGAAGGTCCCAATTACAGTGAACCTCCAAGGCAGATGAGGTTGCTCTGGCTTTGTCCAGCCCAGGTTAGAACAGCTCCACGGGTGGAGACTGGACAGCTGGTGCAGCCTCACGTTCATAGCCACTCTGACCACAGTCATTTACTTGCTGTTTATCTGTTATTGAAGTATAACAACCTCATGGCAAAGAAATCCCATCATGCTTATTGGTGTTCACTTTATTCTGCTTTGTGTCTTTATACAGAGAGTATCTAACGCCCTGTGATACAACCTGGAGAAACTAAAAGATACTGTGAAGGAAAATCTTTCTTTCTGTAGTTAAGAGTGGAAGAATTTGGCCATGTGAGGCTGTGCTGATATGTTCCCAGTTGTATTGACACAGGAGTGAAAGCTCATAATCAGCTCTTTTTATTAACACTAGATAATATCACATTCATGGAAAGATTGGTCTCCAGTCTCGCAAGGGCACCTTCAAATGCATGTATCCTGGGGCAAAGAAGTCAATACAGTTTTACTAGCTGTAATCTGTAACAATAGTTCAGATATATATACGGGGTGGGTGGACAGTCTTTCCTAAAGGTTTGCTCTGGTATATTTCAGTTGCATCCTGCAGCCTAAAAATACCCTCCTTGCATGCAACCCAGGATATTCAGCAGTGACTGCTCCCTAATCTTCCTGGTAATAGTGAGCCTCTACCTCATGACTGTGTGCCTGCATCTCACTAAAGTGTCTTTCACCTCCATACACAATTGACTGCTTCAAAAGGAAGGCACAACCTTCCTCTCTTTCCAAAAGGATTTCCTTTTCACAATTTCTTTTTAAAGAGGTGGGATGTACTAATGTAAATGAAAACAAATACATAATTTTTCACATCACAGCTATAAAAGAGGGTAGTATTTTCCTGTGGACTCTTGTTACTGGCCACTAGAGACTAATTTCAAATTCAACCATCCCATCCAGAAACAATATGTACACATGCTTGTCTAGGAAATGTTTTTCAAGACTGACAAGCCATCATGTCTGCACACTTTCTGCCAATTTTGAGAAAATCTAATTTTGACTGGAAGTCTTTCAGTGTTCCAACATCTAGAAGTAAACTGATGCACACATGGACTAAGACAGTAACTCAACACAACTGTCCAGCAGCCATTAAAAACAAAGTCAGTTTTAATACCAAAGATATCATACTGAGAAGTAGCGAGTGAGAAAATCTAAAATAATAGATCTCAGATGTGAAAACAAAATGAGGAAAACAGTCCAGGAAGGTGCTTACATAGCTAAGAGTGACCAGAGGGGAATTTACTGCATGCTCTGTTGGTAATAAGGAACAGGAGCTTACCTCATTGGTTTGTTAGGTGCAAACACTACATTAAAGATGAGTGTTACAATTCCTGATTCTGTATCTCGATCTCTTTGAATCAGATGTACACCAACCAAAGCTCCAAGCTGAGATTTAATTTCATTTGACTGATATTGTAATTCATATAGAAATTCCACTGTTGTAAAGAAACCTAAATGATACAAGAGGAAGATCAGTCTGTGTGCATTCTAACCTTATGCAATTGTCTGGCTAGCAGTTACAATTCTTTCATTTGTTAACAGATATGACGAATACTGTAAAACTAGTAATTATCCAAAACTTGAGTGATTTCCTCCTGACTGCATAGCAAAATTTCATATGACAGTCTATATAGTTTCTGGCAAAATGGAAGCTGAAGAACATACTGAGGAGAAGTGAACAGTAATAGCAATATTGTTCTGGATTACACTCCTGCATTATGGTGAGATATTTCTAGTTCATCAATCAAATGAAAATTGCAAGAATGTAATATTATTTTTGAGAAATGCCATTGGGACTATCTCAAAAAACCAAAAAAAGTCATTAAGGACATTAGTGCCATTGATGGCTGGAAGCCTTAGAAAAAGTCTACAGAAAAACAGTGAAGATGTCACGAGCAGCCTCTTCTCTTATTCCCCATAGAACTTATGAAAAGGCCAAGTGGTAATGACATAAGAATAAACAGCTGAGCTTCTTGAATCAAATTTCTCCTCCAGCTGTAATAAAGAAAACTGCAATATTCAGTATACAATAGTAATTTGTGCACAGAATAGAACATTTCTATGAGGAAAAGTATCTCAGACTGATAATCTATTTAAAAATTGTACACGTGTTATGGATGAATAGTCCTTTAACACAACCACTAAATCATACAGGAGATTTCATTTTATTATGGCCACATATCTCGGGGCACATTTTGACTTTGCACATCTCAGTACAACATGCTGTGCAGAGCCTGTATGTGTCCCTGTATATGCTGTCTATGGGGTGCCAGTCAACTACAGAGTTAATTCCCAAAGCCTTCTGACTTGAAATTCTAAAACACAGATCACATATTAATTTTTATATACAGTCCAAGAAGCAATGCATTGTGAGATATTTGAACAAAACCTTACTTCATTTTTGCCAATCTGTAATGCTACCTAGTATCAGTGAGTGTGGAGATGCCTTCTTGTAGTCCTTTCCCCTTTTCTGAAGTGTACAGATTCCCTCTTTCTACTCCATTCAACTTTTGTTGCCAATGTTTTTTTAACACACAGATTAACCCTTATAAATATAGCCACTTATACTGAAACATTTCTGACTCCTTAAAGTGGATCTTTCACACAGATGTCTCTACAATTTATGCTAGATCAAAGAGTTACACAGACATGAGCAAAAGATCTTTACCATCGTATGGGATTATTGATCTTAGTAGATACACACTGAGTACCGAATACACAGGATTTCCATGTAATAACCTATCTATTATAAATGTACATTATTATAATGAATGTACTCTGTTATAAAGAAAATGAAATATGAATATTTTTTCTACAGTTTATAAAATTGCCAGGATTGTCCTACATTGTTCCACACTTTGTTGTTTCTCTATCTGGAAAATATAATATTAATGCCAAGCATTCAGATTCCAGCACAACCCGAACCTTGGAGTAGT
Source organism: Eurypyga helias (assembly GCF_000690775.1). Lineage (NCBI taxonomy): Eukaryota > Metazoa > Chordata > Aves > Eurypygiformes > Eurypygidae > Eurypyga > Eurypyga helias. Next base: position 48,405 of record NW_010270013.1, read on the forward strand.
CACCCTACCCAAAACATGAAGATTCAGACACAAAAATGAATTTATTATGGTAGAGCCTTTCAGTAAGCAAATAAATATATTTTTTTTGTGTTCCAGGCTGTTTTATAACCTGTTCTATGCTTATGTTAACTATTTAGTTAAAATATTTTAATATTTACAGCACCTGAGGAAAATTATGCATTTGTAAGTGCCAATATTTGAAAGCTTCGTTATGCTGGTCCCTTAACTGACTTGGCTCAACACTGCTGATCTCGTTTAGGACCGTTCAAAAAAGAAAAATTTAATTGATTTTCATCACAGCTGCCCTGAAGACTACTATATTATCATACTATGGGAAGCCTCTGTGAATATGTTAATATTTGATTCTTGAGAATGCCACAATACACATGCTTCCTAAACAAACTGGCAGAAGCTAGAAGCAAAAAAAAAAAAAAAGTTGTGAATCATTACTAGAAATTTGTCCAAAATCTCAAATGTTCAGAGTTCTCTTGACTCAGAATTTCCAATTTCAATTAAAATTATGAACTAAATAAAACATTGGAGAAAGACAACATATTTTTTAAAGTAATGCCAAATACAATATAGGATACACATCAAATATGCCTTGACCCTTTGGCCCAGCTTCTTGTATGTTTTCCTTTTTAAAAATCACCATTTTTGTACAGGTAAAATTCTTATTTTATCTAATGCAAATTGTAAAATACAAATGCAGATATGAAGTGTACCCCAATTAATCCACCTCTGTTCTGTAAATAGAGAGCAGCAGGGAGAGCTTTAGGCACATCTGAATCAACACAGAGATATTTATCAATCAAAACACTGGGAAGATATAAGCACGGTATTTATATACAGCTTGTTACATCTAGGGAATAGAAATTCCAATTTAAAAAAAAAATTACTTCCTCATATTTCCTGAGGAACATTATGCATTATTTAAGCAAGAAAAGAAGTAAGAATTTACTTTTGAGGGTATTAGTCTGAGACATTTTTTTTTAAAGCATTAAATATTTCTTGTTTTGAAAGGCAATTAATCTCAGTCTTTAAGTGATTTCCTTCCTGCAATCAAAGACTTGCGAAAGGTTGTATGCATTTAGGCAACATTTGTGTACACAGAATTACTGAAGCAGCTATATTTAAAAACCAATAGGGTTTTTAAGCATTATATTTCTATGGCTTGGCTGTAATTTATTTTCAAGTGCTAGTAAGGATACTTCTTAAAAAGCACTAGAATTAAACTGTTGGGATTTATTTGGGTTTGTTGGGGGTTTTTTTTGTTTGTTTGTTTTGGTGTTTGGGGTTTTTTCTTTAATAGCCTCTAAGAAAATGAAAGGAAATAGACCCTTTTTCTTTTAATTTATTTTCTCACTCATAAGAATGATAGTGTGGAAACACCAAGGATTTTACAATCTGAGCATATAAATTGGGCAAATGTGAATTTTTGTGACTATTAGGATTTACTATAAAATTAATTGATAGACGTCTACATCTAAAAATTTAAAGATGAGTCTAACAGGTTCACAAAACAGGAACCTCAGGAATTTTAATGACTATTTGTGGAAAAGACCCTGTATTCAAGCTTCAAAAAACTTAATTACGAAGTCATTGGTGGGCCTAATGTCTATATAAGGTACTGTGAAAGGCCCACTGGATGTATCTGACCTGGAGTAGAGTTTCACACTGTCATTACAGAAGCCGTTGTTCCTTTCTCCTGTTTTTGAAAAGTGACTAAGTGTTTGACTTTGCTGAAGGCCAGCTAATTACACAACGTGTTCTGATGATAACAGACCCTGAAACTGCAGCAGACTTGGTGACATAAAAATGGCAAGGGGGGGAACTTTCTAAGGGACCCTCCTTACTTTCACACTATCTCCCATTTCCACTGAGACAGGCAAAAATTATAGCTGTGATGGGAAGACTGCAAAATGCTTGTCCTCATTACAGAAGCTGTTCCTTGGATAGATGCAGTAAAACAGAGATGCAAGGGAACTCACTCAATTGGCCTCCCTCACCTCCCATTCAGCAGCCTGCAATCTTACTTGCCGTTATTCAATACAGGAGGTCAGCACAATCACAGAATACAAACACAGAATGAAAGCCCAGCCATTCACAAACTCACAGCTTTGTGTTTTTCAAAAGCTAGATAAATTATTTTATTTGGTGCTGAATGCAAACACATTGTACAGTCTCAGTGATTTTTTTTTCCCCACTGGTTCTGCTTATTCTTCAAGGCTAAGTATCCACTGTCTCACTGACACCTAACAAAGATTTCTTCCCCTCCTGGTCTAATCATCTCCAAACTGGTAAAATAGAAACTACGAGACTTTAACTACTCATTTCTACCAGACAGCTGGCACCTAATCGTGACCTTCCTAACCCTTCTCCATAACCCCATTCAGCTCTCTCTGATACTGTTCTTTTCCTCCTTTTCCACTGTCTTCCAGCAGTCTTCACACATACTGCTGGAACTCAGTAGGCAGTGGGGAATGAACATTAAGTATGCAGTTATTCCTTACTAGCAAAAGCAGCAACAGAGAGAATACATTACTGTGCAGTAGATTAAATAATTTTCATACAGTTTTCAAGTAAATATAGTGAATAGCAAAAGTGAGTTATAAAAATAATAAAGAAAAAAGGTACAAGGAAGCCTGGTGGTCAAGAACATCTTAACATTTAAGTAGGCAGTATCATCTGAGCAGTAAGAAATTATTTTCACCTGAGAAGTAAATATTTATTTCTCATTTTAAAATGTCATAACCCTAGGATAATAGCAGCAGAATAAACAAATAGAACAAGAACCCAGAAAGACCTGGTTATAGTTGAATATGCTTTAACTAAATTTCTTCGTACAGGTACAAAAGTGCTGCATGTAGAGCATTACAAGTACCAGCAAAGATAACATCATGTACGTCATTAAATCCAGACACCAAATTACCTTAAATACAAATAAATAAATGGATAATAGTCTCCCTCTGTTGATAATATACTCATGGATCCTCAATGCAATTCAAAATCTTCTGTGTAGTTCTGTGTATAAATCTTTGTATCTTTTCCCTGCAAATTTATTTCTCTTTCCATATCCAATTAAATCTTTACATCCATATCTTCAAGGCTCTGCAAAATTCCACTCTTACCTTCATCTTTTTTTACCCTGCATCCCACTGCGTATTCCCCTAGCAACCAATGTCAACATTTCTTTCTAAATTTTTCTCTTACATTTGATTTTTCTGTTTGTTAATTTTTTGTCTTTCAAAACACTTCTTTAAAAGACTTCCACTGCTAAAGCAAATTTCTACTGTAAAGAAAGCAGTAGAAAGTACTTCCCCCCACCTCCCTTTTTCTAGTCAATAAAATGGCAGTTTGTGCATCTATGTATATGAAATACACAGTGTGCATCTAGCATCTGCTATTTCACATATATTTCTGCATTCTTCCATGCAGCTAGTTTCCACATATTCTCTCTCTCTGAATCTTTTTGGACTAATTCCCTATATGTTATATTTAGCCATACTCTCCTCTTAACATTCTTTCTTTATTTTGATATTACTTGTGATAGTAAATTGAAACAAAAATCGCCCAACGGCTCGATCTCATTATCCTGCTTTGAACGGGCATTCTACTTAGATTTGTACACTAATCTATAAATTAATGCTTTAAAAGAAGTGATTAAAATGTATTTTTTATAAAATACTGTATTCTTTTTGTCAACATTCCCCTTTATTATTTTGCATTGTTTTCATTTATCTAGCAATTGTAGCAAATAAAGATCACATCTGTACCTGGGCACAGGCAATGTCAAACCAGTTTCTTCATGAACATACATTATGTTGTAGTCTTAATTCACACAGATATATTTTCCATGCTATCTTGACTCATTTGCCTCACTTTGAATGTTGCCCACTGCAACCAGTAGTAACTCAAGATGTCTTTTAACCTAACCATTCAGTTTGTTTTGGCCCACAACAATGCTAAAATGAAAACAGTATTTTTTTATCATTTCATGGGTTTTTCCACTGCACTCACATAACGAGGTCTATCCAACTTCAGTGCTTAAAGTAGTTAAATTAATGAGTAAAAGAAAGCATGTTTGTCATTTGGAAGACCAACTGCCAATGCAAGCAAATTTGCAAGCAAAAAAATATGGAAAAAAGAAAAATTTCCTAGCAAGTATTTCTCAACTGTTCATACAAAATTATTCTTCTTATAAATGAGATAGAAATAGTTTATGTTTTATATCACACTCAAATAGCCTAAATTGCTTATAAGTTTCCTGCTCTAATTTAAATTCTGGTATCTGCACTATAAAATTTGATTTGATGATCACATCTTAATATTTCATTAAAAATAAAAAAAAAGTAAATTTATGCACATAATGATAAACTCTCTACTGATGCAGATAAATTTTTTCTGGTACTGTCACTAGCATCTCTAAGTATTCCTTAGTTTTACACTATATATGCTCTATTACAAAAGAATATATTTTTTATCTTTTTACTTTTTTAATATTCAAAACAGACTCAGCCACAGACACTAAAACACAGGACCTAATAATAATTTGCTTCCTTTTTCTTATCCAATTAATTGCATTCAGGTGTACAGAAGGTGTATAAAACTGATGTAATCTCAAGTATCCACTTGTCTTATTTTTCAGATACAAATCAAGTTTCAGAACTAATAAAAACTTTGTGCAGTTAATTTCTGAGGTTTCACTCTGTCTTCTTCAGCTGGCTTTAAGAGTGAGTAATGGTTAAATGGTACAATTTAATTCAGTTATCTGTGGTGATTCTATATAACTTCTAGTTACTGGTCTTATATCAATTTCTAGCTATATATTCAAAATGTTAAATCAGCTTGAACTAACAAAACTACAGGCTGATGTACTTATTTGCAAAACCATAAGGTTGTATACATTCCCCATAACTATTGGGGAAGTGCTGTTTTTTTCCTTTTTGCTTCATGTTCATATAGGAAATGTGCAATGCGGAAGAGAAAAAGATCTAGAGTGGATAACTTCATTTGCTCTAAGCACAACAATACTTGAACAGTGCACCTTCAGACACAGAAGACAACAAGGAAAAATAATTTTAGCACAAAAATTCCAATAGGATGAAATAATCTGGAAATACAAAAGCGTTTGAGTAGACTTCTTGTATGTGTTCATCTGTTCGTTACTATAGTGACTGTCAGATATATTGTCTGAAGCAAATTTAGGTGTATAAACCATCCACATCCTTTTTTATGATGAAAAGCATGCATACACAGCTGAGAGACAGGGAGAGCACTGGCTCACTGTTCTGGAAAACCTACAAATTCACACCTTAAGGGCTTTGATTAGCTATGCTTTGTTGATGCCCATAATTCATGAGAAAATAATTAAAAAAAAAACTAGTGCAAATTAATGCAGATGGTTCATTGTGAAGGTGCTATGATGTTGCAGAAGCACAACTAAGATACTGGAAAGTTGTGCTGACTGTGGGTTTGGCTTACAGAAACTTTACAAAACAAGGGTGTGGTGCTGCTTTTTCTATGGAAGTGATACTTCCTTATCACCCAACCAAAGAAATTACAGGAAAATTGTTGAACAAGAAATGGGAGAAAAGGAAGTTTGGCAATCAAAATCACAGGAAAGCCATGCAGATGATCGATCAGAGGGCTGGAGCACCTCTTCTACGAAGAAAGGCTGAGAGAATTGGGCTTGTTCAGCCTGGAGAAGAGAAGGCTCCGGGGAGACCTTATAGCACCTTCCAGTCCCTGAAGGGGCTACAAGGAAGCTGGGGGGGACTTTTTACAAGGGCCTGTAGTGACAGGACAAGGGGGAATGGGTTTAAATTGAAAGTGGGGAGGTTTAGATTGGATATCAGGAAGAAGTTCTTCCCAGAGAGGGTGGTGAGGCACTGGAACAGGTTGCCCAGAGAAGCTGTGGATGCCCCATCCCTGAAAGTGTTCAAGGCCAGGCTGGATGAGGCTTTGAGCAACCTGGTCTAGTGGAAGGTGTCCCTGCCCATGGCAGGGGTGTGGAACTGGATGGTCTTTAAGATCCCTTCCAACCCAAACCATTCTGTGATTCTGTGATATAACTAATTCATGGACTCTTGCAGCAAATTATATTGCCTAGGCTTCCCTTAGCCTCTAACTCAAAGATGTTTTTCAGAGATAGCTATTTTTGTGTTACTGTTTTTGAGATAAGTTATTTTGGGCTAGCAAATCAGTTCTTTTGGAATTCTCATTTTTTTTCTGGATGTACATCCTACTGAAAAATAACACCAGAAAGAATTGAGTTATTTCCATGTTTCCATCAGTTTTTGGTTTTTGTTGTTTTTTTTTTTCCCCCTGCTTCTGTGAAGCTGAATAAACAACTTCAGGTTAGTTTATAATTTATCTGGTTTCTTGTAAGTGTTGAAAATTTAAACTGAGTATGATTTTGCATAGGAGTTAGAAAGTAATTTTAATTTGCATAATGATGATCATACTTAAGACTTGCAGATTTCAGCATTTTTTAAAACAGAAAAGAAACAGAAATGAGTGACTGTCCTGTAAATAGAAATATAAGGAGTTGCAAACTATGTTTGGTCACAATTCGCAAGCTCTTTTTTTCAGTATTTTTATTCTAGTTCATTCAGTATTATTATTATTATTCAGTATTTTTATTCTATTTAATTCAGTATTATTAGTCTAGTTATATAATAAATGGCAGTAGGAGGGGTTATTTATGAGAGAAAAAGTTATGCTAAATTGTTTCATTTCTTAATGGACAAATGGTAACCCTGTATATCAACATCAGGCAAATAAACTCCAAGTTCTTCATTAAGATGTCTATGCATATTCCTGTTCAGTAAAGAACATAAACCATGTCCCAAACTTCTCCTATGGTTCACTCATAAATAAAGAAACAAACAAAAGACAGATGGTAACAAAAATTATGCAGCTGAAAAAATAATCCATTTAGGCTTTCATTTCTACACTGATGTCCTATTCTTTGGCTTCTACTAGTTTCCTGTTTTCCAGCAGGGGGAAAAAAAATCTGATTTATTTAATTTATTTATTAAAAATCTAATTTATATAGCTGTATATATTTTGTTATCTTCAAATCCCATTTTAAAACTAATGCCACAAGTACTTTGACAATAGAGAGACGGCTTAAGTGAGATACAGGGCCATCTTCATTATTATTAACCTCTTCATATTGCTTTCAATATTAAGCTGCTATACTTTAGTATCAATAAAATTAAAATTTCTGGAAGAGAGATGAGTCTATAATAATATTTTGTCTCTACATATACAGGCATTTTTCTTTCTTCTGCTGAAAAGAGCTATGAATTAATAAAGGTTAGGGAAGTTAATTATAAACACTCAGGCCTTATGGTTGGTGCATGTGATAAACTGAAGCGATTGAAAGGGATAGGTTATAAAGGACCATTACAAACACAGAAACAGAACAGGACTGATTAATGTATTTCCTCAACCAGAAGATACTCTGGCTGTGTACTCCACATGCTGTCAATACAGTCAGGTTTTGTTGCTTAGAAATTTGTGAATTTCAGTCAAATATCGATAACATAATTTGTAAATGTTTGAAGTTTTTCTTAGAAGATGGGCTGGTTTTAACTGGTATAGAGTTAGTTTTCCTCGCAGTAGCTACTATCAGGATATGTTTTGGCTGTGCTGAGAATATTACTGATAATATACTGATGTTTTTAGTTGTTGCTAAAGAATGTTTATGTCAACTCAAGGATTTTTTTTTTTTTCAGTTTCTGATGTTACATCTGTCTTCCCAACTTATTCTTTGTAAGGGGGACACAGGCAGGACAACTAATCCAAACTGACCAAAGGGATATTTCATGCAAAATGTCATGCTCAGTATTTAAGTTGGGGCCTGGGCCAGGAGGGAGTTTCTCTGCGAGTGCTGATGGTTGTATTATTTATTTTCTTTTCCATTATTTTCATTACTTATTATTAATATTGTTAGTATTACTGGTGTCAGTATTTTATTTCATTTATTTCAGTTATTAAATTGTTCTTAACCCAGAAGTTTCCTTGTCTTTTCCTCCAATCCTTCTCCATTAATCCTTCTCCATTCTGTTGTGGATTAAACCACAACAGATGATCATGGAAAAATAGGTAAGTTTCTATTTAAAGTAAATTAAAAAACAATTTTTAATTAGAAAAAAAATACAACTCTCCACACTTCTTTGAATGAATCTTGGGTCTTAAATTTTGTTTACTGAAAAAATGTCTTTAGAGACGTGTAAGAAAACAGGTGAAAAATACAGATAGGGTAAAAATATGAATTTAATAAATTGAAAATATTTTTTTAAAAGGGCTATAACTGTGAAGTCTAAAACATTAAGCTTTAATTATTTGATCTTGAACTTTGCTGATTTCCAAATAACAAACTATGTCAATTTAGCTAAGCAATATTCAGATTTTCCCCTCTTTCTTAAAAATTATAATAATATTTTGTTTCAAATTGTATCTTCTGGATTGGATGAAACTGAATTCTTTAAATGTAAAAGACAATGCTTGAAGATTTTTCACGTTCCAAGAATGAATACTTGCCCAAATAATTTAAATACTGAAGCACAGTAGTAGTTGTTTAAATCAGATCTGACAGTAATTATCACCATTTATCTTTGGGTACAAAAACTGCTTACTACACATCACATGTACACTTTAATGAATCACCCTTTAAGAAGAGAAAAAAATGAAAAACAGCTTCCCAGGCTGTTATCTGAGAGGTTTACACTTTTATTTACGTTATTACTGGTAGACTGCAGATAGCTGAAATAGTACCATTAAAACTGATTCCTAACAGGCATCAAATTAATCTAGCAATAATGATATTATAATGTCATTGAAAACCATGAAAAACACCAGAGTTATAAATGATCTTACCACCCAAGGTGTAAAGCATTTAATTACCAGGATCCTTGCTTGAAAAGATGGAATGTTCCAAATCAATGTCTTGCAGTATGTGCAGAAGCCAGTGTTAATAAATATGAAATATTACTCCTATGAATAAAACAAGCCCTATATACCATGAATCTGCAATCTTTCAAAATGCTGCTTCAGCTTGCTCAATGCATGTTTTTCTTATCAGTTCAGATGCCACCATGTTTCAGGGATATAGTCCAGGTATGTTTAATGTAGCCTACTCATATGTGAATTCAGTAAAGAGCTAAGCCTGTTAGTCTATAATAAAAAAAAAAGGTGATGTATTTTGATGTACAGCTGTTCTCACAAGGCTGAATAAAGTTATATAACAGTATTTAAGTTCTCCAAAGATGTAAGAATGTACATTGAGAACTTCACATTTTTTTATTTAATTATATTGATCATTATCACTTCATAATAAGGGAATATAAGATAATAATTTGCCCAGACAATGTTATCTTTGTCACCATGATATGACCAAACATAAAGTTTAACTAGGTAATTACAAATATTAACTAATCCGTAAGTACATGATGTGCAAGCTTTTGTTAACATTTTGGCTTCAGAATCCCTCCTGTTTAAAAAGCATCCAAAACCAAATCTGTTTAAAGATCTGGACACTGATTGCCAATATAAGACTATGTTGGCCAGTGTGCAGTGGCGGGGGGGGGCATATGTCAATGAAAATCATCCTTATAGGAAGGATGTAATGAATCTTGAGTTAACATTTCACAGCTTTTCAGATTTTCACAGCTCTTTGCCAGCAGAGTTTCTGTAACATGGTATTCCTGCAAAGCCTCTCTTGGGCCAGGTTCTAAATGGCATAAATGAGACACAAAAGACAAGTTTATTTGTTTCCCAAAATGATTGCCTAATAGATTGCAATCATCGCAATTTCTCTAGACTCAACTTTTATCGCTGTACAATGGATTACACTCTTAACAAAGCTGCAGGACGGGTGAAAACTCTTCCCCTCATTTACCACTACGATAAGCACACATTAGGATGCCTCATGTCATGTGTCATAATTTTTAAATGATATTTTCTTAAAAGCTAGGATGACTTTGAACCCAAAGGAAATGTAGTTTAAGACACACCTACTAACAGAAACAGCAGGCATAAAGCATTCTTTTCTTACTGCTTACATGCTGTAGCTTTCTATTTCAAAGAGATTTTTAATATGAAAAGCTGATGTATCTCTGAAGAAATTGATTTTCACTGTGTCCTCTGCTGATAAACAATAAGTGGAAGCTATTTTTTTTACAAAGCTTTATTGCTTCTTTCAAACAAGGTCTCCTTTTTAATCCATTTTGCTGCAGCTATTGGCCTGCTGGTGGGAATGCATCTTACAAATAGGGACAACCTGTAGATAAATATTTCCTTGCAGTGCTTACACAGGCATATTTTTGCTAATTTAGACTTTGTGGAGGCTATTCTCTTTTAAAGGCGAGATGGTGTGTGTGCAAGCCTCACATCCAAGACAGATACACAAAGAAAGGTTCAGGTTCAAACGTGCATATAACAGCAGACATCCTGCTATACTAATGTCCCATATTTGCAACAAGGTAGAAATATGGGGATTGAGCGAAGGATTTGCCTAAACCTCATCAGTTGTCAAAGCAGAGCTACATTTGGTGAAGCACTTGGTTTATTTACAACATTCCTAAAATATCACGATATCCAAGCTAATTATTCTTACCATCAGTGAGTTGAACTTCTTGGATGTTGGCTGGCATATTTGTATTGAACATGGCAGAATTTCTTGCAGTGGGCATAGCATTTGCCCCAGGAACTACACCAGTTAGCAGCACTTTTACTCTTCTTTCTACTCTCTGCCTGGCTCGACAGCGTACCACAGCTATAGAAAAGCAAGAACCCATTATTTGTAAAGCATCACCATCTTGTTTTTCACAAAATTATTAAACATAGCAATTAAATGTGCTTAGAGACTGACAGATCCAATAACCCAATGACAACTAAAGGTGTTTTCCCATTCTGTAGTTTCTTTTGTTACATTTAGGTGTAGTAGAAAATATTGCTAAGTGAACAAAAATATGCTCCTACAGTTAGTTCACAACAGCACTCTCAAATTTTTCTCTTTTTTTGTAGTCATGAAATGTATCTTCATTTTAATTCATTTGCAAAGAGAAATTATGGTATAGTTTGACATATGCCAGTGAGAAAGGAAAACTGAAAGAAAAACAAATGAAAGAATTTAAAACTAAAATAATAAGTTACTCTTTGATTTCTTAATTTAAGTATACTGTTACTGAAACTTCAGCTTTTACAGAACTATGCCAGAATAAAAAGCATTCTCACATATTTCTCTTTGAATCATTACAGACTTCTTTTTGATTCAGTAAGTGATTTGAGTTTACTGCTTCTAAAAGATGTCTGTTTTCATTACAAGTTAGTTGAGCTTAGAGATTTTATATAGCTTACATCAATAGTTATTGTTTATGGTTCTTTCAATTATTATTGGCACAGAAAGAGGAGAAAATTAGATGCAAAACTGAAAGAAAACTATGATTTCCCAAAGAAAAGACTTAGAATTTTCTAGACTTATGGAAATCAACATGACAAAGAAGAGCTGATTACATACTTCTCAGTTTCAAGGCATAAATATTATTTTCATCAGAATTATACCCAATGATTCTTTAAAAATTAACTCTGAACTTAACATCAAGATTTAATGCTAAATAATCTAGAACATATCTTGCTAAGTAGTTATGTAAAGTGTTTTAAAAAAGAGCAGTGAAATGTTTACATCTATACCAATGTTTACTTATCTTCAATTTCAGTTCTGGAGTTTGATTTAGTATCATTATTTTGGTAAACAGATAATTGCACATCAAGTTCAAGTAATTTACTTTCTTTAAAAAAAAGCACATTTTTGTTTTCCTTGTTCTTTTTCTGTTTAACAGGGTTCAAGTAATTTCTATAGTTCTCTTCTAAGCATTTTCATGAGGGAGAGTTATTGAAATAGTTAAAAAACATATCTGTTTATCAAGATGCATGACCTTATATTTAAGAATAAATTACATTGTCAGTATTACACCATCTTACCAAGAATTTCAGATTATTGTGTGCACATGTTGTGCCCACATCATTTTGTATTCCACAGCTTATCTTACTGGCAGAAATGATTCTACTCTTTCTTTTTCCTCAGTGGCTAATATTTATTGATAAAAATCAGATTCCTGTCAGATTTGACTGGCCCGGTCCCTGACCTAATGAGACCTGTCTTTGAGCAGGGTGTTGGATTAGATGACCTCCAGTGATCCCTTCCCATCTAAATTATTGTATGCTGCTTTGACTCTACAAGAACTAAAAAAATATTCTGGATGATTCTCCATTTGTAATCACTTTTATAAGATAGCCAAGTTGTGATCTCCTTAATATGTACCACGTGGATTGTGACCACTGATATTTTTAATTGATCTCATGAGATACTAAGCCAAGTGACTTCTAGAAGTTTAAGTATATTAAGATGCAAATAAGAATGACACAAAAGATTAACTGCCTAATATACTAGAAATCACCTTTGGTTCTTGACATAACAGCTTGTAGCCTCCAGGCAATCTTAATACATGCCTGCATTAAATAAAATTACAATACTATCTCTATCATTATTAAAAACAATTATTTTAAACCAAAGTGGGATTTTTTTGTATATTACCTGCTTTGAACTCAGATCTTACAACCAGGAATTTGAAAAAGTCCATTTATAACTGAAAATTATAGACTTTCAGAATCAAAGCAGGACTGGAATCTGTTTCATAAACACACTTGCAAACAAGTATTTTAGTTTTCCAGGTCATTTATCAATGAACGATCTAGTACTTAATTATAGAAAAAAAAGCTCGGCATAACATGGTGATGGCCAAAGAGAGATACATATTCAAAATTAATACAATGTTCCTTGTATACATTACAAACATTTACTGAACACAGACTGGTGGATAACACAGTTGTAAACATTCTACAATTCAGTTTTGCTGGTTTAAAGAAGGATATAGAAATTTGAATTTAGACATTACTAAAGTTTCTGATCATATACAGAAGTGTTGGCACTTAAGCAATATTTGAATGCTAACAGTTTGAATTTATAACTTCTATATCTAATGAAACCAAGAGCCAAATAAAAGATTTATCTCAAAGTCTGCCAGTGAATTACATAACAGCCTTAAATAACACAACAAACATTCACATCAATATACACAGTTTTAATGCTAGTCAGACTTGTTTGCATTATAATATTCTGCTTCATTCCTTATGATATTAAAGTGGAAATTGAAGAGATTAAAGCTCTAATTAATACCCTATCATTAGTATTTGTCTGCAGGTAAAGGGTCCTAATAAAATTAATTTAATGACAATAAAAATATCTATTTCTTTAGCTTTCCAGAAGTTATTCCTGTACCTTGGTCTATGTAGTATAGAAAGACTTTATACCCATTCATCAAAGACAAGACGAAAAGTTGATGTAAAATTGTCCCTCATGTATACCTTAAGCTGTGGATTAGTCAAGGTTATAAATTTAAAAAGCTGCTCACAATTTCTGTTTCACAATTCTAGGATTATATCACACATTTAAAAATAGATGCATAAAGTCTATAAACATGTACTATGCCCAGAATAAGCACCAAAAAAACCCACCCTATGAATGTCAGTCATCTTTTAATGCAAGTTTACTTCTAAGGAGCAAGTGGAAACTTACTGCTATTCTACATTCTGGTTTTGATTAAGGAGTGAAATTCAAGGCTGAGAGAAACAGCGGCCATCTACTCCAATATTCTGTACCCTCCAGAAGGGTGTTCTGGGCACGCAAGAAAAAATCTACCTTTGTGTCAGTCTGCCATTTGATTTACCTTCAGTTATCAAACTCAGCATTAACTGGGACACTGAAGGGCACAATCCTTGAGATTTCCAACTGCTCATAGCTCCCTTTATGCACAATGAGAACAAAATAATAGATCTAGATTTAGATTGGTACATTGGGAAAGGAGATTTTATTTGTAATATATGATCTTATCCAAGATGTAGCAAAGTACTACTGCAGATTGTCTTGCTCAAACAGATGAGAACACAGAAGACTTATTTTCTTCCATTTTTTGTTTGAGTGTTTTTTAGATCACTACCTACCTGGAACTAATTTGTGCTGTGGTGCTTCAGGTATTCCATGAACCGGATAGATCCAGAGTATTCCCTGAATTCCCCCTTTCTTTGCTACAATAACACTGTTGGGAAAATAAGTGAAGAGTATCATTGTGATAGACTACTGAGAGTATTTTTTTTACAAACTCTCTAGAGTTAAGTGTTGTTGGAGAGGTGAGACTCCACCATATTGTATGCCGTAATGCTATACATATATAAGAAAAATATGAAATAAAATCCAACCTAATCAGAATAGAAATAATTTACATCCACATAGTTTAGTGTCTTCAAATATTATTCTGTCAGGATACGGGAACATTTGATTTGTCCTCTCTTATGTCCTGTCTAGACTGAAACTAAGTTTTTACAGTTTATGCATTACAACAACCTATCCACAGTAGAATCTTTATTAGCCCAAATATACTGAAAGAATCTGTTCTGGTTTTGGCTGACAGAGTTAATTTTTTCACAGTAGCTGGTATGAGGCTATGTTTTACGTTTGTGTTGAGACACATGCTGTTTTTAGTTGTTGCCAAGCAATGTTTATATTAAACTAAGGACTTTTTTAGTTTCTCATATTGCCCCTGTTCTCACAGGTTCTTCTTTACAAGAAGCTGGCAGGAGACACAGCCCAGACAGCTGAACAAACTGACCAAAGGGACATTCCATGCCATCAAATATCACGCTTAGTATATAAGCGGAGGGAGTTGGCCAGGAGGGGCAATCACTGCTCAGAGACTTGCAGGGCATTGGTTCACTTGTGATGAGTGGTTGTATCAATGTTTTTTTTCCCCTATTTTTCATTACATATCATTGTCATTAGTAGCAGTAGTAGTATTTCCATTACACAGTAGTAATATTAGTATCATTATTTCACTTATTTTCAATTATTAAAATATTCTTATCTCGGCCCATGAGTGCTCTTCTCTTTTTTCCTCCAATTCTCTCACCCATCCCACTGGGGAGGGGGGAAAGTGAGTAAGAGACTATGTGGTACTTGGCTACTCACCAGGGCTAAACCCTGACAGCACCTAGCTCTTATTTGCTCAATATCCATAAGCACACTGGCAGCTAGTGTATCATTGTCATTAGTAGCAGTAGTAGTATTTCCATTACACAGTAGTAATATTAGTATCATTATTTCACTTATTTTCAATTATTAAAATGTTCTTATCTCGGCCCATGAGTGCTCTTCTCTTTTTTCCTCCAATTCTCTCACCCATCCCACTGGGGAGGGGGGAAAGTGAGTAAGAGACTGTGTGGTACTTGGCTACTCACCAGGGCTAAACCCTGACAGCACCTAGCTCTTATTTGCTCAATATCCATAAGCACACTGGCAGCTAGTGCTTCACTTTCTTCCTTATTTGAAGTTAGAAAATGTAGGTATTGAAACAAAAAAGTCCTACCCTAAATCCGCATATTTTGTGGGGTACATTAAAAGCTTATGTTGGATACCTATTGCCCTCAAAATCAGACATTTGATTGCCCTTGGGAGCTACACAGAACTATCTAAAGGGAAAAAATGATGATAGGATTGAATATCCTCAATTACTTTTTCTTTTCCTATTAGAACAAATTACCTCTTTAAGTCTTTATTTAATTCAGCAGAATCCTCATAAAGCCAGTTTTCACCATTTTCCCTCATTACATGAATTACAACCAAGGTCTCATGCATTTTCATTGTATCTGGCATGAATAACACTGGGATGTCCAGTTTTTCCTTCGGAGCTAATCGGATTCCTGTAAGACAGAACAGATCATTATGTTTTTTTAAAAATTACTTATAAAATTTTACTTATAGATTTCCTTTTGATACACTGTTTAACATTTTATCATAGTGTACCATTCTCCTTGTGATAAATTTCATTCTACCCTGATCTTGCTACAGCCAAATCTCATCTTAGAATAGCATTTGTGGCCTGGCTTTCTGTAATAAGATACTTTTTGATTTAATATTCTGAATAGAGGAGTTCACATAAAGTGTTATTTTAGACTTCTACTTACTGACAATACATTGAAATGAGACCCAGGGAGACTGAAAGCCCAAAACAAAACAAGCACGATTAAGTGACCATCCCACATTTAATATTCATAGATCACGTATAATATT
This sequence comes from Eurypyga helias, assembly GCF_000690775.1. NCBI lineage: Eukaryota > Metazoa > Chordata > Aves > Eurypygiformes > Eurypygidae > Eurypyga > Eurypyga helias. The sequence goes on from NW_010270013.1 coordinate 64,600, forward strand.
TGTAAGTAAATCCCATGATTTTCTGGAGCCTCAGTCACGTTTTTTAAGCTTCTGTAGGTTGTAATGTGAGAGTAACATTGCATAAAAAAGACCAATCCAAAAACAATCTTTCATGTTCAAAATATGATTTAAATATATTTGAAACAATTTACATCATTATTATACAAGCCATGTCTTTTCTGTATGATTTTTCATCTGACTGATTTTGCTGTTTTTTAAAAACTAAACCTCTGTTGTCTGTAATGATGGTGTCCTGACACATTATATTTTTAAGGACATTTTCCCAAAGACTTGCCAGTCCGTCAGGTGTCAGAACATCCACCACAGAGTGTGTTCCAGATATTTTAAAAATAAAGTTATAGAAAAATTGCACAAGGTAGAATAAGGAAATCATACAACCTTTTTACTATCAAGCTCCTTGCTTTGAAAAGAATTCTTGAAATTTGGCAAAACTGCCACCTCAGATTTAGTGTTCCTGCTTTAATTCTATCTATAGAAAAACCTCTTAGTTGTGAGTAACTACTTTTCTACATTAAGCTTTGAATCCATTTTTGTGATCATTTTTCAAGCCTGCTACAGTGTATATATGCTAATACAGGTCTGTGAGTATCGTTCCCTGAGAATGAATGAATCTGCACAAGTTAGTATGCATGGGACAAGCAGCACCCTCCCTGTGATTGCTTCTGCTGCTAACCACGGGCTGCTGTGCGCTCAAAAAATGTCAGCAGGGAAACTCTATCTTGTGATCCAAGTGTTCACCTTCTTACAGCCCAAGTGACTTGAGGGTGAAGGCCTCAGTGCTGAGAGCTGTAGCAGAGTGGGTGAGAAGAAAATTGTAATGCAGTCTTGGGACGGACAAAATATAAAAAGAAGTGCATGCATGGAATTGAAACCGGACATGTAGGGAGACACAGTAAAAAGACAGGAATGGCCAGAAGCAAACAAGGTCAAGTAAGTCACAGCAGGGTGGGAGAGAAGGGTTTGAAAGACAGCTCTCCAAAACACAGAACAAAAGTCAGGACTCCTCATGTGCACCAATCCTCTGCTAGCATTTAATTATATAGTCTACTGTACACTGCAACTTCTACTGCTACCTCACAGCCTGTTGCTGCTATCAGTTCTCCCTTCAATACAAACAGCAACCTTGAATAAAGATATGCAAAGTAGTTTGGGTAGATTAACGCATATTTAAATTCATAAATTGCCCTGTCCAGACTAATTACCTATATTAAGAATTATCCTGTGCTGTGTTATGTAGGTGTTTTCTACAGTGTATAATCCCAGTGGAGATGATGTGCTTCTGTAGCCGTAAAGCTTTTAGCTAGAAACACTCTTATTAAAATAAACTAACCAAATTAAGATTGGAAAGTCAATCTTAGTTTAAGAATGTTGGGATTATTTAAAGACAAACCACCCTGTTTGAAGGATTTCTGACACTTTCAGTAACAATGCCTCAAGACCTCAAATACAGACCACTGCCTCACATTATTATGGATTCTATAAACAGTAGGGAATTCTTGCCTAAATATATCTGGATTTCTGTAAGTAAGAGGTTTATCATGTAGCAGTTACGGAAATTAACCAACTGCTTTGCACTCATAATAGCTTAATTTCTGTGCATTTGCAGAAGTCCATCATGGCATGAGTAATTTGCCTTTGAAATAATTCCTTGAAAAGTCTTCTATCTTGAAATAGCTTGAAAACATCCTTGTTAAAATTCCATTAGAAATGCTAATATCTATATGAAAAAAATAAACTACATTTCTTTTTATAATTTATTTTAATCAACATGTAAGATTTTTCTTTAGATCCTAATCTCCTTATTTGATGCATTATCTATCAAGTACATACCCAAAATTTAAAATTTAAAAGATACACTGCATATATACACATCTTGGTGGCAATAATGTGGTCAAAGGGTTTTTTGAAAACCTTTAAAAATTAGCAACTAATTTTTTAATACAGTATCTGAAATAACTAAGCTGACCACACACAGTGTTGCCATATTTCTGAAAACGTCTGAACAAGGATCCACCCCTCTGGAACAGAAGTCAGCTACAGCATTGGTGCAATATTCTCCCACTGTGAGAGAAGAGGCAGCTCTCTACTGTGATTTGTCCACTTTGGGCCTACCCTGGTGTAGTTAAGGCAGAAGCGTGTGGTATCTTTAAATCAGAAGTGTATTCCTGGGGATATATTTACAATTAGATTGCTTTGAGTCCACATACATGCATACCAAAATAGCATAACCACTCTGTAACACTATTGTGGCACATCCAAACACAATGTACAGGCATTTTAATTAAGTTTGGGAGTAATGTGACCACCAAAGGGGCAAAGACATATCAAGTTGCATGCAGGAGGTATCCAGGTAACAGAAGTTGCAAGAAGAGGCACACAGTAAGCAGAAGGGACTGCAAATAGGTAGAACATCCTGCTAGCAAAAGCAAACCCAAAATAAATAGCACAGGGTGCTGTTGAGATTGACCTTTGGAGGTGTAGGGGATAAGAAGCGTAAAGCACTGGCATGATGAAGGAACATCAAGGACCCAAACCATTGCTGCTGACTATATGGCATCAACTTCATGGCATTGTATATTTATTGCTAACTCAGGATATGATTGTTAAGGAGTAACACTCTTACACATGTAGCAGCAGCGATTAACAGTGTGCAAGAACTACTCAATAGCATGAAATTTATTGTTAATAAATGTAAGGTATAATTTTAAAGTTTTAAAATGCCCTAATTCATCAATTCTCTAAACATTCCCACCACAGAGATCTTTAATTCCTTAACAGTATACCTGTATAACTGCATACCCACTACACGTTCTTTGTACAGACAGAGATCGTTATACACAGTTGTACACACACATGTGTGCAAGCCTATTCTATTGCAACACTGGGCAAGCCTATCTGTGTTTTGTAGCCACTTCCTTCTTGGATATTTTCTCTCTTTGGTCATAGAATAGTTCGGTTTGGAAGGGACCTTTAAAGCTTATCTAGTCCAATCTTCCTGCAATGAGCAGGAACATCTACAACTAGCTTAGGTCACTCCAACCTGACCTTGAATGTTGTCCTTCCAGGTCCTGGTGGCTAGCTGCTTCTCAAGTTGCTGAAAGGCTGCAAAGGACAGAGGATGTTGTCCCTTCTTTCAAAAGTGCATGAGCAGCTTCAGCTACCTACAAACCACTTTGTGAACTTTAAAACACTCCCCCTGCCTTTTCCTATATGTGTAGGTAAACACCATCCCAGTTCTTTCATCAGTAGAGCCACTGACACAATAGATGACAATATGTATGTGGGCAATTTTAGTACAAATCATGACTGATCAAAAGTTGGTTCTATTTGTCTGCGAACCTCATTTAATCTGCTGGAAATAACAAGAATGTATTCCCCCTCCACTCCCTTTTACAGTAATGTCCATACAGTGCAAATAACAAATTGCTGCTACACCAGCAATTTACTGATTGCAAAATATCCAAGTAGATGTTCAAGCTAATTTTTGGTCTCTAGTGTTTTACCAGAAAAATATACTCTGGATGATTTGCAACTTAAAACAAACAAACAAAACAAACCTCAAACAGAAAACAAACAAACAAAATCTTTTTTGGAAATTATAATTTAGAAGAGGGTTTTACTAATTTCATTTGCAACTCTTTTAACATCTGGCAAACAGAACAGACTGTAAGCTGATACCGAGTTACACTATACATGCATTGTATATGCTATTTGACCATAGCTTAATTATGCCTGTTACAGTACACAGTGCTTTGATTTTAAAAATAAATTTTAATACAGAACCAGTATGATAGCATTCTGGGTCATTCTGGCAGAAAATTGGTTATTAAAGTTCATGAAAAGATGAATTTCATAATATCACTGTTGAAACAGAATGTGTTCACATTTTTAATAAAAAAATCTTAGTAGATGCTGTTCATAATGACAGTAATTTTTATACCACTGGGCTTGCCTGCAGCCATCAACTAACCAGCTGATCATTAACTGCTAGTAGAGATTTATTTCTTTATGATTTTGCCTAGTTAATAAGATAGATGAAATAGGCGTAATTGCAAAAAACACACATTGCTTCATGCTTCTCTTTTCTCCTTCCCATTTACAGAATGTGTGCCAGCAACTGCTGGCACAACAGACAATGATATCTATGTGGACAGCTTTAATACAAATCAGCAACCAAGTTGCTCATATTTGCTGTGGATCTCAAGTACTCTGCTAGGGATACCCAGGTCTGACCCCAATGACTGATATCTTATCTTTATGTAAGTATTTATACTTCAATGAGTATCTACAAATTCTTCAGAAGAAATCCATAGTGAGGGCCGTTTCAGAATACAGCTGCATCACATCTGGTAAAAACCTTTGGGCCATATTTTGATAACACCCTGCTTCTACTTCACTGTCCTATAGACCATTAAGAAACAGTGATAGCAAGGTAGCTCAGCTGACACTTAAATAGTCTGAAGCCATCTGATTCAAACCAAGGGCTGCAGTTAGAGTCAACCGTCTTACTGAGGAGTGTGTGGAGATCTGTGTCCTCCCTCATTTCTTTATTAGGTAACCTGTTTTTAAGCCTTGCCTTGCCTTCAAAGGCCGGTGGAGAGCACTGGTTCCGTAAAAGATTCCTTGCGCACTGCATCCTTTGACACTTGAGCCTAGAATTCAGAACTGAATTAGGTAATTAAATCAAAATTAGGATATTTAAAATTCCCTGCTTCATTTCTATGGGGCACTACACTGTGCTTGATTCTGTGTAATTTCTGTGTCAATCCTAGAAAGCACAGCACTGTGAGAGCTAAAATTAAAGTAATGAAGCAGTGGATCTCCATAGCTGGGATCTGATTTGGAAGGAATACAGATAGGTAAAAATGCATTTGTTACCTCTATAATAGCTTGGAAAAAAGTTTAAGAGCAAGCATCCCAGGCAGTGCCACGCTAATAAAATTGTGATGGAAATGAGCAAAATGTCCTGCAATACCTTTGAAAAGAATCATCATCCTCTCATCTAACCTTATCTTAAAGCCATTTATTTTTCAAATTAGTAAAGTCCTTTGAGGGCAGATTTTCTAGATGCTGAAGGGACTCTCTCATTGATGCACTGTTGGTAAGTCTGTAGCATCTCAGAGTGCCGCCCATTGATTGTACCTAGAAGAACAGCACTCAGTTCAGATTCCTCTAATTGAATCATAGAATCATAGAATCATAGAATGGTTTGGGTTGGAAGGGCCCTTAAAGACCATCTAGTTCCACCCCCCCTGCCATGGGCAGGGACACCTTCCACTAGACCAGGTTGCTCAAAGCCACATCCAGCCTGGCCTTGAAGACATCCAGGGATGGGGCATCCACAGCTTCTCTGGGCAACCTGTTCCAGTGCCTCACCACCCTCTCTGTGAAGAATTTCTTCCTGATATCTAATCTAAACCTCCCTGATTTCAATTTATACCCATTACCCCTTGTTCTATCACTACAGGCTCTTGTAAAAAGAGAAAAGAGAGATGAGGCAGATCTCACTATGGCCTGTTGAAATCTGGTGGGGAATCATTTAAGAGTGGGCACTTTGGTGTTTTTCTCTTTTTTTTTTTCATAGTTTCTCCATTAAAATTATTAATGTAGAATCATTTCAGTTAAAACTACAGATGGCCCTGCTAAAATTAGCATTGGCCGTGTGAATGTCAAACCAATATAACCAGGTCTGTTTTCTACCATTATTCTCAGAATCTAGAAAGGGCAACCTCCAAAATATTCACAGAAAGCAGCTGTTACTGGAGAAGGATTGCTAATTCTTTCTCAAGGAACTCATCCAGGAAAGGAGAACTGATATCAGGCAGTAAAGAGTGAGATATTGCCAGCACACCAGTAAGCATCTGAAATACATAACAAAAGTCATGCCTAGGTATTCTTCATTTATTTTCACCTGCTAAAAGAGATAAAAGCCTGGCTCACATATGAAGACTAAGATTTTTTTATAG